>NC_091159.1:466795-769295 GCF_040958095.1 Procambarus clarkii
AATTCTTTCTGACACAATGGACACTCATGAGGTTCAGTGCTTGGATAAGATTCACAGCTACACTACAATTTTAATAAACTTACTGATATGTGAGGCTTAGCCTCGCTTTTTAACCAACAGACAGATTTATAGGATATTAAAGCTACACAAGCATACAATTGGCCAATCATACACCAAATAACCTTCAATATACTTCTCTGCCAGTCGGGGTGCCTGTCTGACAAGTTTGCCAGACTGATTAACTCTCTCTTGTTGAGTTTAGGCACGATATTTTGCTACAGCGTTGCTGTATGATGATCTGGTAGCGTTGCTACGTGATTATCCCTGCTGTTGCAGAAGAATGAGTTGATAAAGATAAAGAATGAAGGTGGAGGAAACCGTCACCGTGATCTCCACTATACACTCTTATTTTATGTAATGTTCCAGGATTTTCCTTGTAGATATTGTCCAGGTACTCCCCCAGTTCTAGAGAGTATTCACTGGCGATAAAAAATATTAGATAAGGTGTCCTTGAGCTGGTAATGTTCGCTAAGGATCAGTCACTTGTTCACTCATTTGTAAACAAACGCGGAGTGCCGCGAGGCATCGTCGTGGGCGCTTCTCGCCCCCGAGATGCTCCTCCCTCTCCCTTGAGAGGTAACTTTCAATGAATATTGATTGATTATTTTTACAGTCTAGACTTATGATTAAGATAAGATGTGATTATAATATAATTAGATATAAGATTTAAAGATTATAAGTAGTATTTGAAAGTACCACTGAATCTTATTAAGGATTTGATATTATCCCTACCGGATGTTGAATAAATGTTCCAATAGTTTTTTAATTAACAAATCCTTCTAGAAGCTTCTGGATCCTTGAAAGATCATGTACAAAGTCACGTAGGCATCAAAAGGGCCCCTGTTGCGTACGTGTTCATGGTGCCATTGTCATCCAGGATCAAGCTCTATAATGAATCTATAATGATTCTAATATGATTTTTATACGATTTAGATATGATTTTGATATGATTTAGATATGATATAGAAATTATACATTTCTTAGATGATTATTAGATATGGTGGGTAAAAATTTCCCACATCTTCCAGAGGGAGAGAACTGGCACAGAGTCCAATACTTAGGACAATAGTAACCATATGTATTTATTTACTCTCCATTGGATTGATAATGCAAGTGCAAATTTTGCTTGCACTTTTGTGCTGCTGTCCGTTGTGGACGATTGTGTCTGTTAGGAGTCTGTGGGTCTTGTGGAGTTAGAGTGTCTTGAGGTCTCTCAGGATCTAACTGCAGCTGGCTCACTGATTCCATGTGGATGAGTTTGTCCAATGTCTTCAGGGAAGTTGTTCCTTTAGACAGGATTTTGACTATTCTCAAAATCCCCTGACTATCTGGATGGACTGAGACAACTTTACCTAATGGCCAGTCAGCCCTATGGCCATCACTGTCTACCAAGACAATATCGCCAGGTTGGAGATTAGCTATATTATGTGGGACATTGGCCCCATAGTGATGTTCTCGTAGAGATGTAAGATATTCTTTTGTCCAAACATCATTCCATTTTTGGATTATGCTGGACAGATGCTTATACCCTTGAACCAACTCGCTCTGACCCACATATGAGGGATCTCTGATCTCATCATCCACTAGAGATGGTACTGGAGTCAGAGGTCTTCCATACATTAGGTGGGCAGGACTTAATGGCTCATGTTGAGTAGGATCCTCAGACAAGTAAGTCAACGGCCGGTTATTCACCCTCGATTCTATTTCCGTGATTACTGTCTGGAGTTCTTGAAGATTGATTTTCTGACGGTGTAGAGATTTTCTCAAGGATCTTTTTACAGTTCCTATTAACCGTTCATAAAATCCTCCGTGCCATGGGGCTCTCGGAGGGATAAATTTCCATCTGCAATGACGCTGTTCCAGTGTGGAAGTAACTGCAGGATGGGAACAGATTTCCCGTAGACATGCTTCTCCAGCTACCAAGTTTGCTCCGTTATCTGAAATCATCAGCTTAGGGCATGATCGGCGCGCTGCGAATCTGCGGAAAGCTTGAATAAATGATTGAGCAGTCATATCGGGTGTTACCTCTAGATGTACTGCCCTGGTGGTAGCACAGGTGAACAGACAGATGTATGCCTTGATAGGTTGCTTATCTGCAGTCCCTGTTAGATATATTGCTCCTGTATAATCTGCTCCTGTCGTTTCGAAAGGTTGTAGATGGACCACTCGTTCCTTTGGTAGGGGTGGTGGCCCTGGATAAGAGCAAGTTCTTGCATCGTACCTTCGGCATATCATGCAATTCTTTAAGATTGATTTGACTGACTGTCTTCCCTGAGGAATCCAGTACTGCTGTCTGATTCGTGTGAGTGTGTCTAACACTCCTCCATGGTTGATGATTTGTTGATGTGTATGTAACACAATCAACCTTGTGATCCAATGATTTTTTGGTAAAAGCCATGGATGCACGGTATCTAGATTGATATCTGCGTGTTTAAGTCTCCCTCCACAACGCAGAATGTTGTGATTTTCTTGGTCTATCCACAGACCGAGATTGTGTTTTAACTTATGAGGAAGATTTTCATAGTTATTCCCATAAGTTTCTCTCTGGGCTTGTCTTACCCAATAGAGAAGTGCATCTGGAAAAGTGTATTTTATACCTTTTTTCCTGAGATAATGAAACACGTTCTGTGTTACATTGATTAATTTGATGAGCGAGGAGTAACGAGTACAATCCAAGACTGATATTTGAGCTTGCTGCCTGGTGGTAGTTATGGTTTGTGTCGAGATGACGTGTGGCTTTTGTTCAGGCCAACTACCATTCACTAACCATCGAGGCCCATGAAACCAAATATCTGCCTTTGCAAACTGTTTAAATGTCATACCTCTTGATAAGAGATCAGCTGGATTATCCTTTGTTGGTACATGCAACAATTGAAAGCCTGCGGAAATTTCTTTAATTTCCGAGACGCGATTTTTTACATATGGAGTTGGACAGTTGTCGTTTCGTACCCATTGTAAGACAGCTTCATTGTCAGACCATATAATGACATCTTTGATGTTCATGGTAGACAAGACTTGTTTGATATGCACTGCTAAGCGTGTGCCAGTTAGCAGTGCTGTTAGTCCCATCTGAGGCAAAGTCCTCTTTTTTAATGGAGCGACTCTGGCCTTAGAGGTGATAAGATATGATTGATTAGAAGTCACTAAGTAAGCACAAGCTCCAAAAGCTTTGGCTGACGAGTCTGCGAATACATGTAGTGATACTTCTTCATTTTCCTCGACTATGTGTCTCGGAAAGATTATCTTTTCAACTAAAGTTTGTTCTTGAGCCACTTCCATCCAAGCTTTTTGTAACTGGATTGGTAGTGGATCATCCCAACCAACCTTAGCTTTCCATGCTTCTTGCACCAATAAACGCCACTTGATAGTCAAAGGATTTAGTAGACCAAGTGGGTCGAATACTTTGCTAACTTGTGAAAGCAAATCCCTTTTTGTAGTGATGTTGTAATTTACTGGCACGGATTTGATCGATATTGTGTCCGAGATTAAATCCCAATCTATACCTAACACCTTTTGTGATTCTGGTACGTGATATTCAGGGTAATCTCTTGCTATTTGATTATTCAATGTTGCATTATTAGAGGCCCAAGATTGTAGTGGCATGTTGGCACCTTGTAGCTCCTTGTTGGCCTCTTGATATAATTGTAACAGTTCAGTAGTACTGTTAACTGTCCCTTGAAAATTATCTACATATAGATTTTGACTGATTTCAGTCTTACAGGGACTTGATGATTTCTTCAGATGAGTATCTAGAGTTGCTTGCAACAGAAATGGACTGCTTGTCGCGCCAAAAAGAACTGATGAGAATCTGAAAGTCACTACAGGACTATTGACATCTTCTGGGTTCTCTACCCATAGAAACTTAGTGAAGTCTCTATCTTCTTCCTGTAAGCCAACTCTTAGAAAGGCCTTACTTATATCTGCTGAATACGCATATTTGTTAAGTCTAAACTTCAACAGTATGTCATACAATTTCTGAGTTAGACTTGGACCTGTTTGCAAACAATCATTTAGACTGGTTCCTTGGGGTCCAGATTTAGAGCTACAATTAAAAACTATCCGTAAAGGAGTCGTTTTTGATTCTCTCATTACAGCCATGTGAGGTAAAAAATGGCCTGTTTGCGTATTGTCATGTTTCCCGACTTCGATGAATTTATTCTTTAATTGTTGAGCAATAATCTCATGATAGAGCTTTAAATGCTCAGGCCTTTTTCTTAGCTTTGCTAGTTGAGATTTAAATTGACTATAAGCCATGTGATAATTGGTAGGTAAGGTTTTATGGTTGATTTTCCATGGTAGCCTTACCCAGTACTGTCCATCATGGTACTGTACAGTTTCTAAGTACTGATTGTATGCACAGACATCATCAGGACTTGGTTGTTCAGGAATTATTCCTATGGCATCAAGTTCCCACAATTGATGTACAGATTCTAATCCATCATCAATCATGTGGGGGATTTTAAGTGGTGACTGTTCTTTGCCTAGTCATGCCACTATTACAATTTCTGTATGATGTGATTTTTCAGGAGTTGAAGGTTCAAGATCTAGTATAGGTCCTGTCATCAATATGCCTCCTGCTGATTTGAGTATATTCATACCCATAGATTCTTCTGATCCTAGAATGAATCGATGATAGTAGTCAGCTCCAATCAGGATTCCGATATCCCCTATGAGGTCAGAATCGAGTAGAGGATCTGCTAATTGGATTCCTTTTTCTTTTAGGAATTTAATAGTTGCTGTCAGACCAGTCACTTCCATTTCAGTAGGAATTTTATCAACTACTATGGCTTCTACTGTCCTTTGGGATGTACCTAGACAGACATTGAGTTTTACTACTGGAAAGGTTCTACGACCAGAATTAGTAAAAAACCCTGATATAGAGGTAGATACTTGCTTTGAAGATTTAAGTTGTAAATCTTCTGCCATCTTTTTACTGATAAAGGTTTTCTGTGACCCTTGATCAAAAAAGCCTCTAGTTGGAATACAAATTCCTTGATTGCATAGTTCTAGCTGTGCAGTAGGCAATATGGCTGCTGTAACAATTTCTGTATCCAAGTCGTTGACATTGCTCATTACTGTACAGAATTGTACGGCTGTTGTGGTATTATCATCTTTGGGCTTTGCCTGAGATGCAGGTTGATTATTGGAAGTCTGTGATCTGGATTGAGTGTTAATATCACTACAGAGTGCTGTGTGATGTACACTTTTATGACAATATTGGCAGTTCTGTAATTGAGTGTTACACTCACTTGTATCGTGCTTCCGTAGACAACGGATGCACCTGTTCAGAGATTTCAGTCGATCGATTCGACTGGCACGGCCTACATAAACTGTGCATTGATAAATGGTATGTGCTTCTTGACAGAATAAACATTTTGGGGCACTTGCAGCTTCTTTTTGTCTTATCTGTCTTAGGAGCTTGGTTTCCTACAGTTCTGTTAACTGTGGGGGATATAGCATAAGAGCCAACATTATTCTGTTTCCACTTTGCAGAAGAGGAGTTTTGTTGCCTTGATTTTTGACTGCCATTTTGGACATTTTTGTATTTGTCCGTGGATTCACCTTTGGGGATTTTTTCTTGAGATCTAAGTTTTCCTCGGCTTCGTAATCTTTGTACGTAAGCTCGAAGTCCATCAAAGATTTGGCTTTGTGATAAGATGTTGTTACAAGTATGTAAAACTTGTAGGTAAGTAACTACATGCAAGTAGGTGATACAAGCATGTAACACTTGTACTCCTCCAAGGATTTCCTTAAAGGATGAATTGTATCTGTAATAATGTGTATCTACATTATTCATGATGTAATGAAGCATTTTGCTTCTTATTTTTTCTCGGCTTTGCCTTTTCTATTAAGTAAGTCTCTTTGAGATGCTTGATTAACTTCAGATTTTCTGAGGCTGCTTTCACTCCAGTGAAAGCATGAGATTAAGTGATCAAGACTTTATTCTTGGATTAAGATAGTTATCTTAGATGGATGATAATATTTGTATTGACATTGTCAATGGGCTGTTAGCCTTTCAGATTGTGTTGTGAGATTAAGATTGGTCTTAATCCCCAATTGTAGACTATTGTAGCCAAGTGATGATGACATTTGTCTATCACCTGATTTAAATGGTCTGTAGGCTGTAGATTCAAGTGATTTTTTAGACACTTTGTGTCCTTTTCTTTTCTGTTTCAGTTGCTGGTGGAATACTGTTAGTCATTTTGACCTTTTCCGAGTTTCGGAGATTCCGAGATTTTTCTCTTTTTTTCTGATGAATATGTTTGATGTTAATGTATTTTGATAAATGAGCTTTCCTGTCTACTTAGGTAATGATTCCAAAGATCGTCCTTCATTTCCTCCCTGGAATCTGGTTGTAGCAGGTGTTCAATTATCAAAAGTACTGTAATAATTTGATTTGTGACCCGAATGCACGAATGCACCAAGTTGGTAAATCTTGTAATAATTTTTTAAAAATAGTAAATGGCACTATTTTTGCAAAGTTATTACAAAATCTGTTACCATAATAATTGTTAGATAAAATACAGTAGTATGTCTACTGGTTTTACCTGTAATAGGGTATGATATAGTTAATTATAGTTAGATTGTAAGGAATGCTCTTACAGTGATGATAACACTTTTTTAAAGAATATTATGTAATGAGCAGCTCTGAAAATCAGTAGATTAGAGATAATGCTAGATAATACACTTAAATATATATGTAATGTTACCACAAGTGAGGTAGGTAATGGTATTTTATGATTAAGATGTAATTGTGTCTTTGACACTGATATAATTAAGTACTGTGGTTTCTTAACACTGAACAGTATCAGTATGCTATGAATGCTTACTAGTTAATGGATATGGTGGCTTAAGCCACTGCTAACAGTTTGTTTACTTAGATATATAGCTATGATAAATATTGGCTGATAGCTAGGTTAGGCTAGAATATGTAAGAATTATTCCAATGCAAAATCAAGAAGTTTCTTACGTATTTGGCATTGAAATATTCGGTAAACGAATGATCATAAATATCTAGGTACAAAGGACCATTATTATCTAGGTTCGAAGGACCATTAATGTGGAAAAAACCTGCTGGGATTGATATAAGAGGAGACTACCAGGGACTTGTACTGAACTAAATTAAAAATTTACTGTCTGCAAATTAATTCAACTAATATCTCTAGCTAGGGTTGTAAATCCTAGATCCTCTTTTCCTAATGACAGATTGTGGGCTGTAAGGGACAGGTGGGGTGAATGACTTTGTTGATAGAAGTTCCAATCCACCTGTAGACAGGGATCTCACATCAGCTTGTATTTTATACAAGGATAAGATTTAATAAATTCAGTTATATGACTGAACACTGGCTCTGTTTAAATCAGGGATTTAAACATACATAGTCTAACCTAGCACCATAACTTACAGCCAATAGATTCTTATACTATAAACAACAAATTAAATTGTAAAAGTATAATTAATTACCTTAAATGTAGTCTAAATACTGTTAAGTAACTACTAGATTATATTCAATTAAATGAACTTATATGATAACTTAAAAAATAACTAAGCAAGCAATTGATAACTTAATTTATATATTCAAATATATATGCAGACATATTCAATTTATACAGTTAGCTTGACTGAATCTTTTCCAACACTGTGGACACTTGTGAGGTTTTTACTTATTGAGGCTGAATTCTTTCTGACACAATGGACACTCATGAGGTTCAGTGCTTGGATAAGATTCACAGCTACACTACAATTTTAATAAACTTACTGATATGTGAGGCTTAGCCTCGCTTTTTAACCAACAGACAGATTTATAGGATATTAAAGTTACACAAGCATACAATTGGCCAATCATACACCAAATAACCTTCAATATACTTCTCTGCCAGTCGGGGTGCCTGTCTGACAAGTTTGCCAGACTGATTAACTCTCTCTTGTTGAGTTTAGGCACGATATTTTGCTACAGCGTTGCTGTATGATGATCTGGTAGCGTTGCTACGTGATTATCCCTGCTGTTGCAGAAGAATGAGTTGATAAAGATAAAGAATGAAGGTGGAGGAAACCGTGTCACCGTGATCTCCACTATACACTCTTATTTTATGTAATGTTCCAGGATTTTCCTTGTAGATATTGTCCAGGTACTCCCCCAGTTCTAGAGAGTATTCACTGGCGATAAAAAATATTAGATAAGGTGTCTTTGAGCTGGTAATGTTCGCTAAGGATCAGTCACTTGTTCACTCATTTGTAAACAAACGCGGAGTGCCGCGAGGCATCGTCGTGGGCGCTTCTCGCCCCCGAGATGCTCCTCCCTCTCCCTTGAGAGGTAACTTTCAATGAATATTGATTGATTATTTTTACAGTCTAGACTTATGATTAAGATAAGATGTGATTATAATATAATTAGATATAAGATTTAAAGATTATAAGTAGTATTTGAAAGTACCACTGAATCTTATTAAGGATTTGATATTATCCCTACCGGATGTTGAATAAATGTTCCAATAGTTTTTTAATTAACAAATCCTTCTAGAAGCTTCTGGATCCTTGAAAGATCATGTACAAAGTCACGTAGGCATCAAAAGGGCCCCTGTTGCGTACGTGTTCATGGTGCCATTGTCATCCAGGATCAAGCTCTATAATGAATCTATAATGATTCTAATATGATTTTTATACGATTTAGATATGATTTTGATATGATTTAGATATGATATAGAAATTATACATTTCTTAGATGATTATTAGATATGGTGGGTAAAAATTTCCCACAAAAACTGCAGGGGAGTTTGCGCAAAATGTGACTCACTGCCACTTTCAGTACTTGGCATATGTTGGGTATAAAAAGTCGTAATATCAAAATATGAATACGTGCAGAGAGCCAGAATTTGGCTACAAAATATGGCTCAGGCCTCGAAATTGGGATGTTTGGGATATTTTGAAAACTGCAGGGGAGTTTGCGCAAAATGTGACTCACTGCCACTTTCAGTACTTGGCATATGTTGGGTATAAAAAGTCGTAATATCAAAATATGAATACGTGCAGAGAGCCAGACGTTGGCTCCAAAATATGACTCAGGCCTCGATATTGGGATGTTTGGGATATTTAGAAAACTGCAGGGAGGTTTGGGACAAATGTGACCAAACGTTGCTTTCAGTACTTGGCATATGTTGGGCATAAAAAAGTCGCAATTTCAAACTGCGAATACGTGCAGAGAGCCAGAATTTGGCTCCAAAACATAGCTAAGGCCTCGAAATTTTGAAATTTTGTATATTTTGAAAACTGCAAGGGAGTTTGTGCAAAATGTGACTCACTGCTGCTTTCAGTACTTGGCATATGTTGGGTATAAAAAGTCGTAATTTCAAACTGCGACTACGTGCAGAGAGCCAGAATTTTGCTCCAAAATATGGCTCAGGCCTCGAAATTGGGATATTTGGAATATTTCGAAAACTGCAGGGGAGTTTGTGCAAAATGTGACTCACTGCCGCTTTCAGGACTTGGCATATGTTGGGTATAAAAAGTCGTAATTTCAAACTGCGAATACGTGCAGAGAGCCAGAATTTGGCTCCAAAATATGGATCAGGCCTCGAAATTGGGATATTTGGGATATTTTGAAAACTTCAAGGGGGGGAAGGAGACAAATGTGCCCAAATAAATGCATTGGCATATGTTGGGTATAAAAAAGTCGTAATTTCAAACTGCGAATACGTGCAGAGAGCCAGAACTTGGCTCCAAAATATGGCTCAGGCCTCGAAATTGGGATATTTGGGATATTTTGAAAACTTCAAGGGGGGGAAGGAGACAAATATGACCAAATAAATGCATTGGCATATGTTGGGTATAAAAAAGTAGTAATTTCAAACTGCGAGAACGTGCAGAGAGCCAGAATTTGGCTCCAAAATATGGCTCAGGCCTCGAAATTGGGATATTTGGGATATTTTGAAAGCTGCAGGGGAGTTTGTGCAAAATGTGACTCACTGCTGCTTTCAGTACTTGGCATATGTTGGGTATAAAAAGTCGTGTTTTCAAACTGCGAATACGTGCATAGAGCAAGAATTTGGCTCCAAAATATGGCTCAGGCCTCGAAATTGGGATATTTGGAATATTTCGAAAACTGCAGGGGAGTTTGTGCAAAATGTGACTCACTGCCTCTTTCAGTACTTGGCATATGTTGGGTATTAAAAAGTCGTGTTTTCAAACTGCGAATACGTGCATAGAGCAAGAATTTGGCTCCAAAATATGGCTCAGGCCTCGAAATTGGGATGTTTAGGATATTTTGAAAACTGCAGGGAGGGTTTTGGACATATATGACCAAATGCCGCTTTCAGAACTTGGCATATGTTGGGTATACAAAGCCGTAATTTCAAACTGCGAATACGTGCAGAAAGCCAGAATTTGGCTCCAAAATATGGCTCAGGCCTCGAAATTGGGATGTTTTGGATATTTTGAAAACTGCAGGGGGGATTGAGACAAATGTGACCAAACGCATTGGCATATGTTGGGTATAAAAAAGTCGTAATTTCAAAATGCGAATACGTGCAGAGAGCCAGAATTTGGCTACAAAATATGGCTCATGCCTCGAAGTTGGGATGTTTGGGATATTTTGAAAACTGCAGGGGAGTTTGCGCAAAATGTGACTCACTGCCACTTTCAGTACTTGGCATATGTTGGGTATAAAAAGTCGTAATATCAAAATATGAATACGTGTAGAGAGCCAGACGTTGGCTCCAAAATAAGACTAAGGCCTCGATATTGGGATGTTTGGGATATTTAGACAACTGCAGGGAGGTTTGGGACAAATGTGACCAAACGCCGCTTTTCAGTACTTGGCATATGTTGGGCATAAAAAAGTCGCAATTTCAAACTGCGAATACGTGCAGAGAGCCAGAATTTGGCTCCAAAACATGGCTAAGCTCTCGAAATTGGGAAATTTTGTATATTTTGAAAACTGCAGGGGAGTTTGTGCAAAATGTGACTCACTGCTGCTTTCAGTACTTTGCTTATATTGGGTATACAAAGTCGTAATGTTAAACTGCGACTACGTGCAGAGAGCCAGAATTTGGCTCCAAAATATGCCTCAGGTCTCGAAATTGGGATATATGGGATATTTTGAAAACTGCAGGGGAGTTTGTGCAAAATGTGACTCACTGCTGTTGGCATATGTTGGGTATAAAAAGTCGTTTTTTCAAACTGCGAATACGTGCAGAGAGCCAGAATTTTGCTCCAAAATAGGCTCAGGCCTCGAAATTTGGATATTTGGAATATTTCGAAAACTGCAGGGGAGTTTGTGCAAAATGTGACTCACTGCCGCTTTCAGTACTTGGCATATGTTGGGTATTAAAAAGTCGTGTTTTCAAACTGCGAATACTTGCATAGAGCAAGAATTTGGCTCCAAAATATGGCTCAGGCCTCGAAATTGGGATGTTTAGGATATTTTGAAAACTGCAAGGAAGTTTGGGACAAATATGATCAAACGCCGCTTTCAGTACTTGGCATATGTTGGGTATACAAAGCCGTAATTTAAAACTGCGAATACGTGCAGAGAGCCAGAATTTGGCTCCAAAATATGGCTCAGGCCTCGAAATTGGGATGTTTGGGATATTTTCAAAACTGCAGGGGGGATTGAGACAAATGTGACCAAACGCATTGGCATATGTTGGGTATAAAAAGTCGTAATTTCAAAATGCGAATACGTGCAGAGAGCCAGAATTTGGCTACAAAATATGGCTGAGGCCTCGAAATTGGGATGTTTGGGTTATTTTGAAAACTGCAGGGGAGTTTGCGCAAAATGTGACTCACTGCCACTTTCAGTACTTGGCATATGTTGGGTATAAAAAGTCGTAATATCAAAATATGAATACGTGCAGAGAGCCAGAATTTGGCTACAAAATATGGCTCAGGCCACGAAATTGGGATGTTTGGGATATTTTGAAAACTGCAGGGGAGTTTGCGCAAAATGTGACTCACTGCCACTTTCAGTACTTGGCATATGTTGGGTATAAAAAGTCGTAATATCAAAATATGAATACGTGCAGAGAGCAAGACGTTGGCTCCAAAATATGACTCAGGCCTCGATATTGGGATGTTTGGGATATTTAGAAAACTGCAGGGAGGTTTGGGACAAATGTGACCAAACGCCGCATTCAGTACTTGGCATATGTTGGGCATAAAAAAGTCGCAATTTCAAACTACGAATACGTGCAGAGAGCCAGAATTTGGCTCCAAAACATAGCTAAGGCCTCGAAATTTTGAAATTTTGTATATTTTGAAAACTGCAAGGGAGTTTGTGCAAAATGTGACTAACTGCTGCTTTCAGTACTTGGCATATGTTGGGTATAAAAAGTCGTAATTTCAAACTGCGACTACGTGCAGAGAGCCAGAATTTTGCTCCAAAATATGGCTCAGGCCTCGAAATTGGGATATTTGGAATATTTCGAAAACTGCAGGGGAGTTTGTGCAAAATGTGACTCACTGCCGCTTTCAGGACTTGGCATATGTTGGGTATAAAAAGTCGTAATTTCAAACTGCGAGTACGTGCAGAGAGCCAGAATTTGGCTCCAAAATATGGATCAGGCCTCGAAATTGAGATGTTTGGGATATTTTGAAAACTGCAGGGGGGGAAGGAGACAAATGTGACCAAATGCATTGGCATATGTTGGGTATAAAAAAGTCGTAATTTCAAACTGCGAATACGTGCAGAGAGCCAGAACTTGGCTCCAAAATATGGCTCAGGCCTCGAAATTGGGATATTTGGGATATTTTGAAAACTTCAGGGGGGGGAAGGAGACAAATGTGAGCAAATAAATGCATTGGCATATGTTGGGTATAAAAAAGTAGTAATTTCAAACTGCGAATACGTGCAGAGAGCCAGAATTTGGCTCCAAAATATGGCTCAGGCCTCGAAATTGGGATATTTGGGATATTTTGAAAGCTGCAGGGGAGTTTGTGCAAAATGTGACTCACTGCTGCTTTCAGTACTTGGCATATGTTGGGTATAAAAAGTCGTGTTTTCAAACTGCGAATACGTGCATAGAGCAAGAATTTGGCTCCAAAATATGGCTCAGGCCTCGAAATTGGGATATTTGGAATATTTCGAAAACTGCAGGGGAGTTTGTGCAAAATGTGACTCACTGCCTCTTTCAGTACTTGGCATATGTTGGGTATTAAAAAGTCGTGTTTTCAAACTGCGAATACGTGCATAGAGCAAGAATTTGGCTCCAAAATATGGCTCAGGCCTCGAAATTGGGATGTTTAGGATATTTTGAAAACTGCAGGGAGGGTTTTGGACATATATGACCAAACGCCGCTTTCAGAACTTGGCATATGTTGGGTATACAAAGCCGTAATTTCAAACTGCGAATACGTGCAGAAAGCCAGAATTTGGCTCCAAAATATGGCTCAGGCCTCGAAATTGGGATGTTTTGGATATTTTGAAAACTGCAGGGGGGATTGAGACAAATGTGACCAAACGCATTGGCATATGTTGGGTATAAAAAAGTCGTAATTTCAAAATGCGAATACGTGCAGAGAGCCAGAATTTGGCTACAAAATATGGCTCATGCCTCGAAGTTGGGATGTTTGGGATATTTTGAAAACTGCAGGGGAGTTTGCGCAAAATGTGACTCACTGCCACTTTCAGTACTTGGCATATGTTGGGTATAAAAAGTCGTAATATCAAAATATGAATACGTGCAGAGAGCCAGACGTTGGCTCCAAAATAAGACTAAGGCCTCGATATTGGGATGTTTGGGATATTTAGAAAACTGCAGGGAGGTTTGGGACAAATGTGACCAAACGCCGCTTTTCAGTACTTGGCATATGTTGGGCATAAAAAAGTCGCAATTTCAAACTGCGAATACGTGCAGAGAGCCAGAATTTTGCTCCAAAACATGGCTAAGCTCTCGAAATTGGGAAATTTTGTATATTTTGAAAACTGCAGGGGAGTTTGTGCAAAATGTGACTCACTGCTGCTTTCAGTACTTTGCATATGTTGGGTATAAAAAGTCGTAATGTTAAACTGCGACTACGTGCAGAGAGCCAGAATTTGGCTCCAAAATATGGCTCAGGCCTCGAAATTGGGATATTTGGGATATTTTGAAAACTGCAGGGGAGTTTGTGCAAAATGTGACTCACTGCTGTTGGCATATGTTGGGTATAAAAAGTCGTTTTTTCAAACTGCGAATACGTGCAGAGAGCCAGAATTTTGCTCCAAAATAGGCTCAGGCCTCGAAATTTGGATATTTGGAATATTTTGAAAACTGCAGGGGAGTTTGTGCAAAATGTGACTCACTGCCGCTTTCAGTACTTGGCATATGTTGGGTATTAAAAAGTCGTGTTTTCAAACTGCGAATACTTGCATAGAGCAAGAATTTGGCTCCAAAATATGGCTCAGGCCTCGAAATTGGGATGTTTATGATATTTTGAAAACTACAAGGAAGTTTGGGACAAATATGATCAAACGCCGCTTTCAGTACTTGGCATATGTTGGGTATACAAAGCCGTAATTTCAAACTGCGAATACGTGCAGAGAGCCAGAATTTGGCTCCAAAATATGGCTCAGGCCTCGAAATTGGGATGTTTGGGAAATTTTCAAAACTGCAGGGGGGATTGAGACAAATGTGACCAAACGCATTGGCATATGTTGGGTATAAAAAGTCGTAATTTCAAAATGCGAATACGTGCAGAGAGCCAGAATTTGGCTACAAAATATGGCTGAGGCCTCGAAATTGGGATGTTTGGGTTATTTTGAAAACTGCAGGGGAGTTTGCGCAAAATGTGACTCACTGCCACTTTCAGTACTTGGCATATGTTGGGTATAAAAAGTCGTAATATCAAAATATGAATACGTGCAGAGAGCCAGACGTTGGCTCCAAAATATGACTCAGGCCTCGATATTGGGATGTTTGGGATATTTAGAAAACTGCAGGGAGGTTTGGGACAAATGTGACCAAACGCCGATTTCAGTACTTGGCATATGTTGGGCATAAAAAAGTCGCAATTTCAAACTGCGAATACGTGCAGAGAGCTAGAATTTGGCTCCAAAACATAGCTAAGGCCTCGAAATTTTGAAATTTTGTATATTTTGAAAACTGCAAGGGAGTTTGTGCAAAATGTAACTAACTGCTGCTTTCAGTACTTGGCATATGTTGGGTATAAAAAGTCGTAATTTCAAACTGCGACTACGTGCAGAGAGCCAGAATTTTGCTCCAAAATATGGCTCAGGCCTCGAAATTGGGATATTTGGAATATTTCGAAAACTGCAGGGGAGTTTGTGCAAAATGTGACTCACTGCCGCTTTCAGGACTTGGCATATGTTGGGTATAAAAAGTCGTAATTTCAAACTGCGAGTACGTGCAGAGAGCCAGAATTTGGCTCCAAAATATGGATCAGGCCTCGAAATTGAGATGTTTGGGATATTTTGAAAACTGCAGGGGGGGAAGGAGACAAATGTGACCAAATGCATTGGCATATGTTGGGTATAAAAAAGTCGTAATTTCAAACTGCGAATACGTGCAGAGAGCCAGAATTTGGCTCCAAAATATGGCTCAGGCCTCGAAATTGGGATATTTGGGATATTTTGAAAACTTCAGGGGGGGAAGGAGACAAATGTGACCAAATGCATTGGCATATGTTGGGTATTAAAAAGTCGTAATTTCAAACTGCGAATACTTGCAGAGAGCCAGAATTTGGCTCCAAAATATGGCTCAGGCCTCGAAATTGGGATATTTGGGATATTTTGAAAGCTGCAGGGGAGTTTGTGCAAAAAGTGACTCACTGCTGCTTTCAGTACTTGGCATATGTTGGGTATAAAAAGTCGTGTTTTCAAACTGCGAATACGTGCATAGAGCAAGAATTTGGCTCCAAAATATGGCTCAGGCCTCGAAATTGGGATATTTGGAATATTTCGAAAACTGCAGGGGAGTTTGTGCAAAATGTGACTCACTGCCTCTTTCAGTACTTGGCATATGTTGGGTATTAAAAAGTCGTGTTTTCAAACTGCGAATACGTGCATAGAGCAAGAATTTGGCTCCAAAATATGGCTCAGGCCTCGAAATTGGGATGTTTAGGATATTTTGAAAACTGCAGGGATGGTTTTGGACAAATATGACCAAACGCCGCTTTCAGAACTTGGCATATGTTGGGTATACAAAGCCGAAATTTCAAACTGCGAATACGTGCAGAGAGCCAGAATTTGGCTCCAAAATATGGCTCAGGCCTCGAAATTGGGATGTTTATGATATTTTGAAAACTGCAGGGGGGATTGAGACAAATGTGACCAAACGCATTGGCATATGTTGGGTATAAAAAAGTCGTAATTTCAAAATGCGAATACGTGCAGAGAGCCAGAATTTGGCTACAAAATATGGCTCAGGCCTCGAAATTGGGATGTTTGGGATATTTTGAAAACTGCAGGGCAGTTTGCGCAAAATGTGACTCATGCCACTTTCAGTACTTGGCATATGTTGGGTATAAAAAGTCGTAATATCAAAATATGAATACGTGCAGAGAGCCAGACGTTGGCTCCAAAATAAGACTCAGGCCTCGATATTGGGATGTTTGGGATATTTAGAAAACTGCAGGGAGGTTTGGGACAAATGTGACCAAACGCCGGTTTCAGTACTTGGCATATGTTGGGCATAAAAAAGTCGCAATTTCAAACTGCGAATACGTGCAGAGAGCCAGAATTTGGCTCCAAAACATGGCTAAGGCCTCGAAATTGAGATGTTTGGGATATTTTGAAAACTGCAGGGGGGAAGGAGACAAATGTGACCAAATGCATTGGCATATGTTGGGTATAAAAAAGTCGTAATTTCAAACTGCGAATACGTGCAGAGAGCCAGAACTTGGCTCCAAAATATGGCTCAGGCCTCGAAATTGGGATATTTGGGATATTTTGAAAACTTCAGGGGGGGAAGGAGACAAACGTGACCAAATAAATGCATTGGCATATGTTGGGTATAAAAAAGTAGTAATTACAAACTGCGAATACGTGCAGAGAGCCAGAATTTGGCTCCAAAATATGGCTCAGGCCTCGAAATTGGGATATATGGGATATTTTGAAAGCTGCAGGGGAGTTTGTGCAAAATGTGACTCACTGCTGCTTTCAGTACTTGGCATATGTTGGGTATAAAAAGTCGTGTTTTCAAACTGCGAATACGTGCAGAGAGCCAGAATTTTGCTCCAAAATATGGCTCAGGCCTCGAAATTGGGATATTTGGAATATTTCGAAAACTGCAGGGGAGTTTGTGCAAAATGTGACTCACTGCCGCTTTCAGGACTTGGCATATGTTGGGTATAAAAAGTCGTTATTTCAAACTGCGAGTACGTGCAGAGAGCCAGAATTTGGCTCCAAAATATGGATCAGGCCTCGAAATTGAGATGTTTGGGATATTTTGAAAACTGCAGGGGGGGAAGGAGACAAATGTGACCAAATGCATTGGCATATGTTGGGTATAAAAAAGTGGTAATTTCAAACTGCGAATACGTGCAGAGAGCCAGAATTTGGCTCCAAAATATGGCTCAGGCCTCGAAATTGGGATATTTGGGATATTTTGAAAACTTCAGGGGGGGAAGGAGACAAATGTGACCAAATAAATGCATTGGCATATGTTGGGTATAAAAAAGTAGTAATTTCAAACTGCGAATACGTGCAGAGAGCCAGAATTTGGCTCCAAAATATGGCTCAGGCCTCGAAATTGAAATATTTAGGATATTTTGAAAGCTGCAGGGGAGTTTGTGCAAAATGTGACTCACTGCTGCTTTCAGTACTTGGCATATGTTGGGTATAAAAAGTCGTGTTTTCAAACTGCGAATACGTGCATAGAGCAAGAATTTGGCTCCAAAATATGGCTCAGGCCTCGAAATTGGGATATTTGGAATATTTCGAAAACTGCAGGGGAGTTTGTGCAAAATGTGACTCACTGCCTCTTTCAGTACTTGGCATATGTTGGGTATTAAAAATTCGTGTTTTCAAACTGCGAATACGTGCATAGAGCAAGAATTTGGCTCCAAAATATGGCTCAGGCCTCGAAATTGGGATGTTTTGGATATTTTGAAAACTGCAGGGGGGATTGAGACAAATGTGACCAAACGCATTGGCATATGTTGGGTATAAAAAAGTCGTAATTTCAAAATGCGAATACGTGCAGAGAGCCAGAATTTGGCTACAAAATATGGCTCATGCCTCGAAGTTGGGATGTTTGGGATATTTTGAAAACTGCAGGGGGGGAAGGAGACAAATGTGACCAAATGCATTGGCATATGTTGGGTATAAAAAAGTCGTAATTTCAAACTGCGAATACGTGCAGAGAGCCAGAATTTGGCTCCAAAATATGGCTCAGGCCTCGAAATTGGGATATTTGGGATATTTTGAAAACTTCAGGGGGGGAAGGAGACAAATGTGACCAAATGCATTGGCATATGTTGGGTATTAAAAAGTCGTAATTTCAAACTGCGAATACTTGCAGAGAGCCAGAATTTGGCTCCAAAATATGGCTCAGGCCTCGAAATTGGGATATTTGGGATATTTTGAAAGCTGCAGGGGAGTTTGTGCAAAAAGTGACTCACTGCTGCTTTCAGTACTTGGCATATGTTGGGTATAAAAAGTCGTGTTTTCAAACTGCGAATACGTGCATAGAGCAAGAATTTGGCTCCAAAATATGGCTCAGGCCTCGAAATTGGGATATTTGGAATATTTCGAAAACTGCAGGGGAGTTTGTGCAAAATGTGACTCACTGCCTCTTTCAGTACTTGGCATATGTTGGGTATTAAAAAGTCGTGTTTTCAAACTGCGAATACGTGCATAGAGCAAGAATTTGGCTCCAAAATATGGCTCAGGCCTCGAAATTGGGATGTTTAGGATATTTTGAAAACTGCAGGGATGGTTTTGGACAAATATGACCAAACGCCGCTTTCAGAACTTGGCATATGTTGGGTATACAAAGCCGAAATTTCAAACTGCGAATACGTGCAGAGAGCCAGAATTTGGCTCCAAAATATGGCTCAGGCCTCGAAATTGGGATGTTTATGATATTTTGAAAACTGCAGGGGGGATTGAGACAAATGTGACCAAACGCATTGGCATATGTTGGGTATAAAAAAGTCGTAATTTCAAAATGCGAATACGTGCAGAGAGCCAGAATTTGGCTACAAAATATGGCTCAGGCCTCGAAATTGGGATGTTTGGGATATTTTGAAAACTGCAGGGGAGTTTGCGCAAAATGTGACTCACTGCCACTTTCAGTACTTGGCATATGTTGGGTATAAAAAGTCGTAATATCAAAATATGAATACGTGCAGAGAGCCAGACGTTGGCTCCAAAATAAGACTCAGGACTCGATATTGGGATGTTTGGGATATTTAGAAAACTGCAGGGAGGTTTGGGACAAATGTGACCAAACGCCGGTTTCAGTACTTGGCATATGTTGGGCATAAAAAAGTCGCAATTTCAAACTGCGAATACGTGCAGAGAGCCAGAATTTGGCTCCAAAACATGGCTAAGGCCTCGAAATTGAGATGTTTGGGATATTTTGAAAACTGCAGGGGGGAAGGAGACAAATGTGACCAAATGCATTGGCATATGTTGGGTATAAAAAAGTCGTAATTTCAAACTGCGAATACGTGCAGAGAGCCAGAACTTGGCTCCAAAATATGGCTCAGGCCTCGAAATTGGGATATTTGGGATATTTTGAAAACTTCAGGGGGGGAAGGAGACAAATGTGACCAAATAAATGCATTGGCATATGTTGGGTATAAAAAAGTAGTAATTACAAACTGCGAATACGTGCAGAGAGCCAGAATTTGGCTCCAAAATATGGCTCAGGCCTCGAAATTGGGATATATGGGATATTTTGAAAGCTGCAGGGGAGTTTGTGCAAAATGTGACTCACTGCTGCTTTCAGTACTTGGCATATGTTGGGTATAAAAAGTCGTGTTTTCAAACTGCGAATACGTGCAGAGAGCCAGAATTTTGCTCCAAAATATGGCTCAGGCCTCGAAATTGGGATATTTGGAATATTTCGAAAACTGCAGGGGAGTTTGTGCAAAATGTGACTCACTGCCGCTTTCAGGACTTGGCATATGTTGGGTATAAAAAGTCGTTATTTCAAACTGCGAGTACGTGCAGAGAGCCAGAATTTGGCTCCAAAATATGGATCAGGCCTCGAAATTGAGATGTTTGGGATATTTTGAAAACTGCAGGGGGGGAAGGAGACAAATGTGACCAAATGCATTGGCATATGTTGGGTATAAAAAAGTGGTAATTTCAAACTGCGAATACGTGCAGAGAGCCAGAATTTGGCTCCAAAATATGGCTCAGGCCTCGAAATTGGGATATTTGGGATATTTTGAAAACTTCAGGGGGGGAAGGAGACAAATGTGACCAAATAAATGCATTGGCATATGTTGGGTATAAAAAAGTAGTAATTTCAAACTGCGAATACGTGCAGAGAGCCAGAATTTGGCTCCAAAATATGGCTCAGGCCTCGAAATTGAAATATTTAGGATATTTTGAAAGCTGCAGGGGAGTTTGTGCAAAATGTGACTCACTGCTGCTTTCAGTACTTGGCATATGTTGGGTATAAAAAGTCGTGTTTTCAAACTGCGAATACGTGCATAGAGCAAGAATTTGGCTCCAAAATATGGCTCAGGCCTCGAAATTGGGATATTTGGAATATTTCGAAAACTGCAGGGGAGTTTGTGCAAAATGTGACTCACTGCCTCTTTCAGTACTTGGCATATGTTGGGTATTAAAAATTCGTGTTTTCAAACTGCGAATACGTGCATAGAGCAAGAATTTGGCTCCAAAATATGGCTCAGGCCTCGAAATTGGGATGTTTTGGATATTTTGAAAACTGCAGGGGGGATTGAGACAAATGTGACCAAACGCATTGGCATATGTTGGGTATAAAAAAGTCGTAATTTCAAAATGCGAATACGTGCAGAGAGCCAGAATTTGGCTACAAAATATGGCTCATGCCTCGAAGTTGGGATGTTTGGGATATTTTGAAAACTGCAGGGGAGTTTGCGCAAAATGTGACTCACTATCACTTTCAGTACTTGGCATATGTTGGGTATAAAAAGTCGTAATATCAAAATATGAATGCGTGCAGAGAGCCAGACGTTGGCTCCAAAATAAGACTAAGGCCTCGATATTGGGATGTTTGGGATATTTAGACACCTGCAGGGAGGTTTGGGACAAATGTGACCAAACGTCGCTTTTCAGTACTTGGCATATGTTGGGCATAAAAAAGTCGCAATTTCAAACTGCGAATACGTGCAGAGAGCCAGAATTTGGCTCCAAAACATGGCTAAGCTCTCGAAATTGGGAAATTTTGTATATTTTGAAAACTGCAGGGGAGTTTGTGCAAAATGTGACTCACTGCTGCTTTCAGTACTTTGCATATGTTGGGTATAAAAAGTCGTAATGTTAAACTGCGACTACGTGCAGAGAGCCAGAATTTGGCTCCAAAATATGGCTCAGGCCTCGAAATTGGGATATTTGGGATATTTTGAAAACTGCAGGGGAGTTTGTGCAAAATGTGACTCACCGCTGTTGGCATATGTTGGGTATAAAAAGTCGTTTTTTCAAACTGCGAATACGTGCAGAAAGCCAGAATTTTGCTCCAAAATAGGCTCAGGCCTCGAAATTTGGATATTTGGAATATTTCGAAAACTGCAGGGGAGTTTGTGCAAAATGTGACTCACTGCCGCTTTCAGTACTTGGCATATGTTGGGTATTAAAAAGTCGTGTTTTCAAACTGTGAATACTTGCATAGAGCAAGAATTTGGCTCCAAAATATGGCTCAGGCTTCGAAATTGGGATGTTTAGGATATTTTGAAAACTGCAAGGAAGTTTGGGACAAATATGATCAAACGCCGCTTTCAGTACTTGGCATATGTTGGGTATACAAAGCCGTAATTTCAAACTGCGAATACGTGCAGAGAGCCAGAATTTGGCTCCAAAATATGGCTCAGGCCTCGAAATTGGGATGTTTGGGATATTTTCAAAACTGCAGGGGGGATTGAGACAAATGTGACCAAACGCATTGGCATATGTTGGGTATAAAAAGTCGTAATTTCAAAATGCGAATACGTGCAGAGAGCCAGAATTTGGCTACAAAATATGGCTGAGGCCTCGAAATTGGGATGTTTGGGTTATTTTGAAAACTGCAGGGGAGTTTGCGCAAAATGTGACTCACTGCCACTTTCAGTACTTGGCGTATGTTCGGTATAAAAAGTCGTAATATCAAAATATGAATACGTGCAGAGAGCCAGAATTTGGCTACAAAATATGGCTCAGGCCACGAAATTGGGATGTTTGGGATATTTTGAAAACTGCAGGGGAGTTTGCGCAAAATGTGACTCACTGCCACTTTCACTACTTGGCATATGTTGGGTATAAAAAGTCGTAATATCAAAATATGAATACGTGCAGAGAGCCAGACGTTGGCTCCAAAATATGACTCAGGCCTCGATATTGGGATGTTTGGGATATTTAGAAAACTGCAGGGAGGTTTGGGACAAATGTGACCAAACGCCGCTTTCAGTACTTGGCATATGTTGGGCATAAAAAAGTCGCAATTTCAAACTGCGAATACGTGCAGAGAGCCAGAATTTGGCTCCAAAACATAGCTAAGGCCTCGAAATTTTGAAATTTTGTATATTTTGAAAACTGCAGGGGAGTTTGTGCAAAATGTGACTCACTGCTGCTTTCAGTACTTGGCATATGTTGGGTATAAAAATTCGTAATTTCAAACTGCGATTACGTGCAGAGAGCCAGAATTTTGCTCCAAAATATGGCTCAGGCCTCGAAATTGGGATATTTGGAATATTTCGAAAACTGCAGGGGAGTTTGTGCAAAATGTGACTCACTGCCGCTTTAAGGACTTGGCATATGTTGGGTATAAAAAGTCGTAATTTCAAACTGCGAATACGTGCAGAGAGCCAGAATTTGGCTCCAAAATATGGCTCAGGCCTCGAAATTGAGATGTTTGGGATATTTTGAAAACTGCAGGGGGGGAAGGAGACAAATGTGACCAAATGCATTGGCATATGTTGGGTATAAAAAAGTCGTAATTTCAAACTGCGAATACGTGCAGAGAGCCAGAATTTGGCTCCAAAATATGGCTCAGGCCTCGAAATTGGGATATTTGGGATATTTTGAAAACTTCAGGGGGGAAAGGAGACAAATGTGACCAAATGCATTGGCATATGTTGGGTATTAAAAAGTCGTAATTTCAAACTGCGAATACTTGCAGAGAGCCAGAATTTGGCTCCAAAATATGGCTCAGGCCTCGAAATTGGGATATTTGGGATATTTTGAAAGCTGCAGGGGAGTTTGTGCAAAAAGTGACTCACTGCTGCTTTCAGTACTTGGCATATGTTGGGTATAAAAAGTCGTGTTTTCAAACTGCGAATACGTGCATAGAGCAAGAATTTGGCTCCAAAATATGGCTCAGGCCTCGAAATTGGGATACCTGGTTGATACCTGGTTGATGGGGTTCTGGGAGTTCTTCTACTCCCCAAGCCCGGCCCGAGGCCAGGCTCGACTTGTGAGAGTTTGGTCCACCAGGCTGTTGCTTGGAGCGGCCCGCAGGGCCACGTACCCACCACAGCCCGGCTGATCCGGAACTTCTCTTAGAAAACCGTCCAATTTTCTCTTGAAGATGTCCACGGTTGTTCCGGCAATATTTCTTATGCTCGCTGGGAGGACGTTGAACAACCGCGGACCCCTGATGTTTATACAGTGCTCTCTGATTGTGCCTATGACACCTCTGCTCTTCACAGGTTCAATCTTGCATTTTCTTCCATATCGTTCACTCCAGTACGTTGTTATTTTACTGTGTAGATTTGGGACCTGACCCTCCAGTATTTTCCAGGTGTATATTATTTGGTATCTCTCTCGTCTCCTTTCTAGAGAGTACATTTGGAGAGCTTTGAGACGATCCCAATAATTTAGGTGTTTTATCTCGTCTATGCGTGCTGTATATGTTCTCTGTATTCCCTCTATTTCAGCAATCTCTCCTGCTCTGAAGGGGGAAGTGAGTACTGAGCAGTACTCGAGACGGGACAGCACAAGTGACTTGAAGAGTACAACCATTGTGATGGGATCCCTGGATTTGAAAGTTCTCGTAATCCATCCGATCATTTTTCTGGCTGACGCGATATTTGCTTGGTTATGCTCCCTAAACGTTAGATCGTCGGACATCATTATTCCCAAATCCTTGACATGCTGTTTTCCTACTATGGGAAGATTCGATTGTGTTTTGTACCCTGTATTATGTTTCAGATCCTTATTTTTGCCGTACCTGAGTACCTGAAATTTATCACTGTTAAACATCATGTTATTTTCTGCTGCCCAATCAAAAACTTTGTTGACATCTGCTTGTAGTTTTTCAATGTCTTCAGCAGAGGTAATTTTCATGCTGATTTTTGTGTCATCTGCAAAGGACGACACGAAGCTGTGGCGTGTATTTTTGTCTATATCAGATATGAGAATAAGGAACAGTAGCGGTGCAAGGACTGTACCTTGAGGTACAGAGCTTTTAACATCGCTTGGACTCGATTTTATCTGATTGACTGTTACTCTTTGTGTTCTGTTCGACAGGAAATTGAGTATCCAGCGTCCTATTTTTCCAGTTATTCCCATTGACCTCATTTTGTGAGCTATCACCCCATGGTCACATTTGTCGAACGCCTTTGCAAAGTCTGTGTATACAACATCTGCATTTTGCTTTTCTTCTAGGGCTTCTGTGATTTTGTCACAGAAGCCCTAGAAGAAAAGCAAAATGCAGATGTTGTATACACAGACTTTGCAAAGGCGTTCGACAAATGTGACCATGGGGATATTTGGAATATTTCGAAAACTGCAGGGGAATTTGTGCAAAATGTGACTCACTGCCTCTTTCAGTACTTGGCATATGTTGGGTATTAAAAAGTCGTGTTTTCAAACTGCGAATACGTGCATAGAGCAAGAATTTGGCTCCAAAATATGGCTCAGGCCTCGAAATTGGGATGTTTAGGATATTTTGAAAACTGCAGGGATGGTTTTGGACAAATATGACCAAACGCCGCTTTCAGAACTTGGCATATGTTGGGTATACAAAGCCGTAATTTCAAACTGCGAATACGTGCAGAGAGCCAGAATTTGGCTCCAAAATATGGCTCAGGCCTCGAAATTGGGATGTTTATGATATTTTGAAAACTGCAGGGGGGATTGAGACAAATGTGACCAAACGCATTGGCATATGTTGGGTATAAAAAAGTCGTAATTTCAAAATGCGAATACGTGCAGAGAGCCAGAATTTGGCTCCAAAATATGGCTCAGGCCTCGAAATTGGGATGTTTGGGAAATTTTGAAAACTGCAGGGGAGTTTGCGCAAAATGTGACTCACTGCCACTTTCAGTACTTGGCATATGTTGGGTATAAAAAGTCGTAATATCAAAATATGAATACGTGCAGAGAGCCAGACGTTGGCTCCAAAATAAGACTCAGGCCTCGATATTGGGATGTTTGGGATATTTAGAAAACTGCAGGGAGGTTTGGGACAAATGTGACCAAACGCCGGTTTCAGTACTTGGCATATGTTGGGCATAAAAAAGTCGCAATTTCAAACTGCGAATACGTGCAGAGAGCCAGAATTTGGCTCCAAAACATGGCTAAGGCCTCGAAATTGAGATGTTTGGGATATTTTGAAAACTGCAGGGGGGGAAGGAGACAAATGTGACCAAATGCATTGGCATATGTTGGGTATAAAAAAGTCGTAATTTCAAACTGCGAATACGTGCAGAGAGCCAGAACTTGGCTCCAAAATATGGCTCAGGCCTCGAAATTGGGATATTTGGGATATTTTGAAAACTTCAGGGGGGAAAGGAGACAAATGTGACCAAATAAATGCATTGGCATATGTTGGGTATAAAAAAGTAGTAATTTCAAACTGCGAATACGTGCAGAGAGCCAGAATTTGGCTCCAAAATATGGCTCAGGCCTCGAAATTGGGATGTTTGGGAAATTTTCAAAACTGCAGGGGGGATTGAGACAAATGTGACCAAACGCATTGGCATATGTTGGTATAAAAAGTCGTAATTTCAAAATGCGAATACGTGCAGAGAGCCAGAATTTGGCTACAAAATATGGCTGAGGCCTCGAAATTGGGATGTTTGGGTTATTTTGAAAACTGCAGGGGAGTTTGCGCAAAATGTGACTCACTGCCACTTTCAGTACTTGGCATATGTTGGGTATAAAAAGTCGTAATATCAAAATATGAATACGTGAAGAGAGCCAGAATTTGGCTACAAAATATGGCTCAGGCCACGAAATTGGGATGTTTGGGATATTTTGAAAACTGCAGGGGAGTTTGCGCAAAATGTGACTCACTGCCACTTTCAGTACTTGGCATATGTTGGGTATAAAAAGTCGTAATATCAAAATATGAATACGTGCAGAGAGCCAGACGTTGGCTCCAAAATATGACTCAGGCCTCGATATTGGGATATTTGGGATATTTAGAAAACTGCAGGGAGGTTTGGGACAAATGTGACCAAACGCCGCTTTCAGTACTTGGCATATGTTGGGCATAAAAAAGTCGCAATTTCAAACTGCGAATACGTGCAGAGAACCAGAATTTGGCTCCAAAACATAGCTAAGGCCTCGAAATTTTGAAATTTTGTATATTTTGAAAACTGCAGGGGAGTTTGTGCAAAATGTGACTCACTGCTGCTTTCAGTACTTGGCATATGTTGGGTATAAAAATTCGTAATTTCAAACTGCGATTACGTGCAGAGAGCCAGAATTTTGCTCCAAAATATGGCTCAGGCCTCGAAATTGGGATATTTGGAATATTTCGAAAACTGCAGGGGAGTTTGTGCAAAATGTGACTCACTGCCGCTTTAAGGACTTGGCATATGTTGGGTATAAAAAGTCGTAATTTCAAACTGCGAATACGTGCAGAGAGCCAGAATTTGGCTCCAAAATATGGCTCAGGCCTCGAAATTGAGATGTTTGGGATATTTTGAAAACTGCAGGGGGGGAAGGAGACAAATGTGACCAAATGCATTGGCATATGTTGGGTATAAAAAAGTCGTAATTTCAAACTGCGAATACGTGCAGAGAGCCAGAATTTGGCTCCAAAATATGGCTCAGGCCTCGAAATTGGGATATTTGGGATATTTTAAAAACTTCAGGGGGGGAAGGAGACAAATGTGACCAAATGCATTGGCATATGTTGGGTATTAAATAGTTGTAATTTCAAACTGCGAATACTTGCAGAGAGCCAGAATTTGGCTCCAAAATATGGCTCAGGCCTCGAAATTGGGATATTTGGGATATTTTGAAAGCTGCAGGGGAGTTTGTGCAAAAAGTGACTCACTGCTGCTTTCAGTACTTGGCATATGTTGGGTATAAAAAGTCGTGTTTTCAAACTGCGAATACGTGCATAGAGCAAGAATTTGGCTCCAAAATATGGCTCAGGCCTCGAAATTGGGATATTTGGAATATTTCGAAAACTGCAGGGGAGTTTGTGCAAAATGTGACTCACTGCCTCTTTCAGTACTTGGCATATGTTGGGTATTAAAAAGTCGTGTTTTCAAACTGCGAATACGTGCATAGAGCAAGAATTTGGCTCCAAAATATGGCTCAGGCCTCGAAATTGGGATGTTTAGGATATTTTGAAAACTGCAGGGATGGTTTTGGACAAATATGACCAAACGCCGCTTTCAGAACTTGGCATATGTTGGGTATACAAAGCCGTAATTTCAAACTGCGAATACGTGCAGAGAGCCAGAATTTGGCTCCAAAATATGGCTCAGGCCTCGAAATTGGGATGTTTATGATATTTTGAAAACTGCAGGGGGGATTGAGACAAATGTGACCAAACGCATTGGCATATGTTGGGTATAAAAAAGTCGTAATTTCAAAATGCGAATACGTGCAGAGAGCCAGAATTTGGCTACAAAATATGGCTCAGGCCTCGAAATTGGGATGTTTGGGATATTTTGAAAACTGCAGTGGAGTTTGCGCAAAATGTGACTCACTGCCACTTTCAGTACTTGGCATATGTTGGGTATAAAAAGTCGTAATATCAAAATATGAATACGTGCAGAGAGCCAGACGTTGGCTCCAAAATAAGACTCAGGCCTCGATATTGGGATGTTTGGGATATTTAGAAAACTGCAGGGAGGTTTGGGACAAATGTGACCAAACGCCGGTTTCAGTACTTGGCATATGTTGGGCATAAAAAAGTCGCAATTTCAAACTGCGAATACGTGCAGAGAGCCAGAATTTGGCTCCAAAACATGGCTAAGGCCTCGAAATTGAGATGTTTGGGATATTTTGAAAACTGCAGGGGGGGAAGGAGACAAATGTGACCAAATGCATTGGCATATGTTGGGTATAAAAAAGTCGTAATTTCAAACTGCGAATACGTGCAGAGAGCCAGAACTTGGCTCCAAAATATGGCTCAGGCCTCGAAATTGGGATATTTGGGATATTTTGAAAACTTCAGGGGGGGAAGGAGACAAATGTGACCAAATAAATGCATTGGCATATGTTGGGTATAAAAAAGTAGTAATTTCAAACTGCGAATACGTGCAGAGAGCCAGAATTTGGCTCCAAAATATGGCTCAGGCCTCGAAATTGGGATATTTGGGATATTTTGAAAGCTGCAGGGGAGTTTGTGCAAAATGTGACTCACTGCTGCTTTCAGTACTTGGCATATGTTGGGTATAAAAAGTCGTGTTTTCAAACTGCGAATACGTGCATAGAGCAAGAATTTGGCTCCAAAATATGGCTCAGGCCTCGAAATTGGGATATTTGGAATATTTCGAAAACTGCAGGGGAGTTTGTGCAAAATGTGACTCACTGCCTCTTTCAGTACTTGGCATATGTTGGGTATTAAAAAGTCGTGTTTTCAAACTGCGAATACGTGCATAGAGCAAGAATTTGGCTCCAAAATATGGCTCAGGCCTCGAAATTGGGATGTTTAGGATATTTTGAAAACTGCAGGGAGGGTTTTGGACATATATGACCAAACGCCGCTTTCAGAACTTGGCATATGTTGGGTATACAAAGCCGTAATTTCAAACTGCGAATACGTGCAGAAAGCCAGAATTTGGCTCCAAAATATGGCTCAGGCCTCGAAATTGGGATGTTTTGGATATTTTGAAAACTGCAGGGGGGATTGAGACAAATGTGACCAAACGCATTGGCATATGTTGGGTATAAAAGTCGTAATTTTAAACTGCGAATACGTGCAGAGAGCCAGAATTTGGCTACAAAATATGGCTCAGGCCTCGAAATTGGGATGTTTGGGATATTTTGAAAACTGCAGGGGAGTTTGCGCAAAATGTGACTCACTGCCACTTTCAGTACTTGGCATATGTTGGGTATAAAAAGTCGTAATATCAAAATATGAATACGTGCAGAGAGCCAGACGTTGGCTCCAAAATAAGACTAAGGCCTCGATATTGGGATGTTTGGGATATTTAGAAAACTGCAGGGAGGTTTGGGACAAATGTGACCAAACGCCGCTTTTCAGTACTTGGCATATGTTGGGCATAAAAAAGTCGCAATTTCAAACTGCGAATACGTGCAGAGAGCCAGAATTTGGCTCCAAAACATGGCTAAGGCCTCGAAATTGGGAAATTTTGTATATTTTGAAAACTGCAGGGGAGTTTGTGCAAAATGTGACTCACTGCTGCTTTCAGTACTTTGCATATGTTGGGTATAAAAAGTCGTAATGTTAAACTGCGACTACGTGCAGAGAGCCAGAATTTGGCTCCAAAATATGGCTCAGGCCTCGAAATTGGGATATTTGGGATATTTTGAAAACTGCAGGGGAGTTTGTGCAAAATGTGACTCACTGCTGTTGGCATATGTTGGGTATAAAAAGTCGTTTTTTCAAATTGCGAATACGTGCAGAGAGCCAGAATTTTGCTCCAAAATAGGCTCAGGCCTCGAAATTTGGATATTTGGAATATTTCGAAAACTGCAGGGGAGTTTGTGCAAAATGTGACTCACTGCCGCTTTCAGTACTTGGCATATGTTGGGTATTAAAAAGTCGTGTTTTCAAACTGCGAATACTTGCATAGAGCAAGAATTTGGCTCCAAAATATGGATCAGGGATCGAAATTGGGATGTTTAGGATATTTTGAAAACTGCAAGGAAGTTTGGGACAAATATGATCAAACGCCGCTTTCAGTACTTGGCATATGTTGGGTATACAAAGCCGTTATTTCAAACTGCGAATACGTGCAGAGAGCCAGAATTTGGCTCCAAAATATGGCTCAGGCCTCGAAATTGGGATGTTTGGGAAATTTTCAAAACTGCAGGGGGGATTGAGACAAATGTGACCAAACGCATTGGCATATGTTGGGTATAAAAAGTCGTAATTTCCAAATGCGAATACGTGCAGAGAGCCAGAATTTGGCTACAAAATATGGCTGAGGCCTCGAAATTGGGATGTTTGGGTTATTTTGAAAACTGCAGGGGAGTTTGCGCAAAATGTGACTCACTGCCACTTTCAGTACTTTGCATATGTTGGGTATAAAAAGTCGTAATATCAAAATATGAATACGTGCAGAGAGCCAGAATTTGGCTACAAAATATGGCTCAGGCCACGAAATTGGGATGTTTGGGATATTTTGAAAACTGCAGGGGAGTTTGCGCAAAATGTGACTCACTGCCACTTTCAGTACTTGGCATGTGTTGGGTATAAAAAGTCGTAATATCAAAATATGAATACGTGCAGAGAGCCAGACGTTGGCTCCAAAATATGACTCAGGCCTCGATATTGGGATGTTTGGGATATTTAGAAAACTGCAGGGAGGTTTGGGACAAATGTGACCAAACGCCGCTTTCAGTACTTGGCATATGTTGGGCAAAAAAAAGTCGCAATTTCAAACTGCGAATACGTGCAGAGAGCCAGAATTTGGCTCCAAAACATAGCTAAGGCCTCGAAATTTTGAAATTTTGTATATTTTGAAAACTGCAGGGGAGTTTGTGCAAAATGTGACTCACTGCTGCTTTCAGTACTTTGCATATGTTGGGTATAAAAAGTCGTAATGTTAAACTGCGACTACGTGCAGAGAGCCAGAATTTGGCTCCAAAATATGGCTCAGGCCTCGAAATTGGGATATTTGGGATATTTTGAAAACTGCAGGGGAGTTTGTGCAAAATGTGACTCACTGCTGTTGGCATATGTTGGGTATAAAAAGTCGTTTTTTCAAATTGCGAATACGTGCAGAGAGCCAGAATTTTGCTCCAAAATAGGCTCAGGCCTCGAAATTTGGATATTTGGAATATTTCGAAAACTGCAGGGGAGTTTGTGCAAAATGTGACTCACTGCCGCTTTCAGTACTTGGCATATGTTGGGTATTAAAAAGTCGTGTTTTCAAACTGCGAATACTTGCATAGAGCAAGAATTTGGCTCCAAAATATAGCTCAGGCCTCGAAAGTGGGATGTTTGGGATATTTTGAAAACTGCAGGGGAGTTTGTGCAAAATGTGACTCACTGCTGCTTTCAATACTTGTCATATGTTGTGTATAAAAAGTCGTAATTTCAAACTGCGAATACGTGCAGAGAGCCAGAATTTGACTCCAAAATATGGCTCAGGCGTCGAAATTGGGATATTTGGGATATTTTGAAACCTGTAGGGGAGTTTTTGCTAAATGTGACTCACTGCTGCTTTCAGTACTTGGTATATGTTGGGTATAAAAAGTCGTAATTTCACACTGCGAATACGTGCAGAGAGACAGAATTTTGCTCCAAAATATGGCTCAGGCCTCGAAATTTAGATATTTGGGATATTTTGAAAACTGCAAGGGAGTTTGTGCGAAATGTGACTCACTGCGGCTTTCAGGACTTGGCATATGTTATGTATAAAATGTCGAAATTTCAAACCGCGAATACGTGCATAGAGCCAGAGTTTGGCTGCAAAATATGGCTCAGGCCTCGAAATTGGGATGTTTGGGATATTTCGAAAACTGTAGGGGAGTTTCTGCAAAATGTGACTCACTGATGCTTTCAGTACTTGGCATATGTTGGGTATAAAAATCCTAATATCAAAATGCGAATACGTGCATAGAGCCAGAATTTGGCTCCAAAATATTGCTCAGTCCTCGAAATTGGATGTTTGGGATATTTTGAAAACTGCAGGAGGGTTTGGGACAAATATGACCAAACGCCGCTTTAAGAACTTGGCATATGTTTGGTATAAAAAGTCGTAATTTCAAACTGCGAATACGTGCAGAGAGCTGGAATTTGGCTCCAAAATATGGCTCAGGCCTCGAAATTGGGATGTTTGGGATATTTCGAAAACTGTAGGGGAGTTTCTGCAAAATGTGACTCACTGATGCTTTCAGTACTTGGCATATGTTGGGTATAAAAATCCTAATATCAAAATGCGAATACGTGCATAGAGCCAGAATTTGGCTCCAAAATATTGCTCAGTCCTCGAAATTGGATGTTTGGGATATTTTGAAAACTGCAGGAGGGTTTGGGACAAATATGACCAAACGCCGCTTTAAGAACTTGGCATATGTTTGGTATAAAAAGTCGTAATTTCAAACTGCGAATACGTGCAGAGAGCTGGAATTTGGCTCCAAAATATGGCTCAGGCCTCGAAAGTAGGATGTTTGGGATATTTTGAAAACTGCAGGGGAGTTTGTGCAAAATGTGACTCAATGCTGCTTTCAGTACTTGGCATAAGTTGGGTAAAAAAAGTCGTAATTTCAAACTGCGAATACGTGCAGAGAGCCAGAATTTGGCTCCAAAATATGGCTCAGGCGTCGAGATTGGGATATTTGGGATATTTTGAAAACTGCAGGGGAGTTTGTGCTAAATGCGACTCACTGCTGCTATCAGTACTTGGCATATGTTGGGTATAAAAAGTCGTAATTTCAAACTGCGAATACGTGCAGAGAGCCAGAATTTGGCTCCAAAATATGGCTCAGGGGTCAAAATTGGGATATTTGGGATATTTTGAAAACTGCAGGCGAGTTTGTGCTAAATGTGTCTCACTGCTTCTCTCAGTACTTGGCATATGTTGGGTATAAAAAGTCGTAATTTCTAACTGCGAATACGTGCAGAGAGCCAGAATTTGGCTCCAAAATATGGCTCAGGCCTCGAAAGTGGGATGTTTGGGATATTTTGAAAACTGCAGGGGAGTTTGTTCAAAATGTGACTCAAGGCCACTTTCAGGACTTGGCATATGTTGGGTATAAAAATAGTAATTTCAAACTGCGAATACGTTCATAGAACCAGAATTTGGCTCCAAAATATGACTCAGTCCTCGAAATTGGGATGTTTGGGATATTTTGAAAACTGCAGGAGGGATTGAGACAAATGTGACCAAATGCCGCTTTCAGTACTTGGCATATGTTGGGTATAAAAAAGTCGTAATTTCAAACTGCGAATACGTGCAGAGAGCCAGAATTTGATCCAAAATATGGCTCAGGCCTCGAAATTGGGATTTTGGGAGATTTCGGACACTGCAGGGGAGTTTGTGCAATATGTGACTGACTGCCGCTTTCAGTACCTGGCATATGTTGGGTATAAAAAAGTGGTAATTTCAAACTGCGAATACGTGCAGAGAGCCAGAATTTGGCTCCAAAATATGGATGAGGCCTCAAAATTGGGATATTTGGGATATTTCGAAAACTGCAGGGGAGTTTGTGAGAAATGTGACTCACTGCCGCTTTCAGGACTTGGCATATGTTATGTATAAAATGTCGAAATTTCAAACCGCGAATACGAGCATAGAGCCAGAATTTGGATCCAAAATAATCCTCATGCCTCGAGATTGGGATGTTTGGGATATTTTGAAAACTGCAGTGGGGGTTTGGGACAAATGTGACCAAACGCCGCCCTCAGTACTTGGCATATGTTGGGCATAAAAAGTCGTAATTTCAAACTGCGAATACGTGCAGAGAGCCAGAATTTGGCTCCAAAATATTGCTCAGGCCTTGAAATTGGGATATTTCGTAAACTGCAGGGGAGTTTGTGCGAAATATGACTCACTGCCACTCTCAGTACTTGGCATATGTTGGGTAAAAAATGTCGTAATTTCAAACTGCGAATACGTGCATAGAGCCAGATTTTGGCTCCAAAATATGGCTAAGGCCTCGAAATTGGGATGTTTGGGATATTTTTAAATCTGCAGAGGGGGTTTGGGACAAATTTTACCAAACGCTGCTTTCAGTACTTGGCATATATTGGGTATAAAAAATTCGTAATTTCAAACTGCGAATACGTGCAGAGAGCCAGAGTTTGGCTGCAAAATATGGCTCAGGCCTGGAAATTGGGATGTTTGGGATATTTCGAAAACTGCAGGGGAGTTTGTGCAAAATGTGACTCACTGATGCTTTCAGTACTTGGCATATGTTGGGCATAAAAATCGTAATATCAAAATGCGAATACGTGCATAGAGCCAGAATTTGGCTCCAAAATATTGCTCAGTCCTCGAAATTGGGATGTTTGGGATATTTTGAAAACTGCAGGAGGGTTTGGGACAAATACGACCAAACGCCGCTTTAAGAACTTGACATATGTTTGGTATAAAAAGTCGTAATTTCAAACTGCGAATACGTGCAGAGAGCTTGAATTTGGCTCCAAAATATGGCTCAGGCCTCGAAAGTGGGATGTTTGGGATATTTCGAAAACTGCAGGGGAGTTTGTGCTAAATGTGACTCACTGCTGCTTTCAGTACTTGGCATATGTTGGGTATAAAAAGTCGTAATTTCAAACTGCGAATACGTGCAGAGAGCCAGAATTTGGCTCCAAAATATGGCTCAGGCCTCGAAAGTGGGATGTTTGGGATATTTTGAAAACTGCAGGGGAGTTTGTGCTAAATGTGACTCACTGCTGCTTTCAGTACTTGGCATATGTTGGGTATAAAAAGTCGTAATTTCAAACTGCGAATACGTGCAGAGAGCCAGAATTTTGCTCCAAAATATGGCTCAGGCTTCGAAATTGGGATATTTGGGATATTTCGAAAACTGCAGGGGAGTTTGTTCAAAATGTGACTCAAGGCCATTTTCAGGACTTGGCATATGTTGGGTATAAAAATCGTAATTTCAAACTGCGAATACGTGCATAGAGCCAGAATTTGGCTCCAAACAATGACTCAGTCCTCGAAATTGGGATGTTTGGGATATTTTGAAAACTGCAGGAGGGATTGAGACAATTGTGACCAAATGCCGCTTTCAGTACTTGGCATATGTTGGGTATAAAAAAGTCGTAATTTCAAACTGCGAATACGTGCAGAGAGCCAGAATTTGATCCAAAATATGGCTCAGGCCTCGAAATTGGGATATTTGGGAGATTTCGAACACTGCAGGGGAGTTTGTGCAATATGTGACTCACTGCCGCTTTTAGTACCTGGCATATGTTGGGTATAAAAAAGTGGTAATTTCAAACTGCGAATACGTGCGGAGAGCCAGAATTTGGCTCCAAAATATGGATCAGGGGTCGGAATTGGGATATTTTGAAAACTGCAGGCGAGTTTGTGCTAAATGTGTCTCACTGCTGCTCTCATTACTTGGCATATGTTGGGTATAAAAAGTCGTAATTTCAAACTGCGAATACGTGCAGAGAGCCAGAATTTGGCTCCAAAATATGGCTCAGGCCTCGAAATTAGGTTTGTGACGGTAACGCGTTGGTGTTCGGCTGTTTAAGGCTAGGGGTATGGCGTCGTCACATAGTTATTAAAAAAAATAGAAAAAACTGGAACTTCGTCTGTGGTAAGGTAAGGAGAAGACACACAAAACACAAGTAAACTTTAACAATGAAATTTTAATTACGTTAAATAAATCAAAACATGAATAAAATGCACAAACAAATTCTTATAATAAAATCAATCAATCAAAATAATAAGAATAATTAAATGACACGATGAAAAGTTACGTTAAGACAAAATAACAAGAAGTGCAATACAGAAATAATTGGGAGGTGCTGTAATATTGGCTTTAAGCTACCACCTCTCTCAGTACACGCTAACGTCTAGCCGGGAGGAGTGGTAACCACGAAAGCACTGAACATTCTGAGGTCTGAGATCGTGGCGACCCCAGACATCAAGTAGTATGGGGGGGGGGGGGCCCCGAGTGCTGGTGCAGCCAGACGGGCGACCAATCAGCGGAGCCGATAGCGATCAACAGGTAGTTTGGCGGTTTGAGTCCGAACAGGTGTCTGGCTGCATACGTTTTGCGCTCTGGCAAACCTTGGAGATGTTGTTGTCGTTGTTGGACATTTCTCAACCCGTTCCCGCAAATTCGTAAAGTCAATATTGACTTATTAACTACGTGCTTAGGTGATATACTAAACATAATAGATACCACTAAAAAGATTCATAGAAAACACCGACCTTACCTAACCTTGTTAGTATCTTAAGATAAGCATCTTATTGCTTCGTAATTACAATTATTACTTAACCTATACCTATTATAGGTTAGGTAATAATTGTAATTACGAAGCAATAAGATGCTTATCTTAAGATACTAACAAGGTTAGGTAAGGTCAGTGTTTTCTATGAATCTTTTTAAGGGTATCTATTATGTTAAGTATGTCACCTATGCACATATTTAATAAGTCAATATTGACTTATTAAATTTGCGAGAACGGGTTGCATTTCTTCCCTAGTAGTTTTATATATTTGTTGCGACGTAATTGTAGAGGGAAGAGCAGGCTCAATCTCTTGAAGGAGATTACTGTCACAACTCTCCCCCGAAGCCTGCGGTTCTGGAAGAAGTACGTCGTTATGTGGTGGAGTAATGGATGGAGTCGCTTCTACTTCATAAACTCTGGAGAGGGCATCGGCTATGGTGTTGTCAGAACCCTTGATATAGCGGATCTCCAGGTTGAAGTCTTGTAAATACAGAGCCCATCGTAGAAGACGCTGGTTGGAGAATTGGGCTTGATGTAGGAAGCGGAGAGGGTTGTGGTCTGAGAAGATGGTGGTAGACCTGGCGCCTTGTAGGTACGGAGCGAAGTGTTGGAGGTTCAGGACGATGGATAGTAGCTCCTTTTCAATAGTGCTGTAGTTCCTCTGGTGTGGTTTCAGTTTGTAGCTGTAGTAGCTGACAGGTAGAACCTCCTCGCCTCGTTGTTGCATCAGGACACCACCAACGCCGGTACCACTGGCGTCGACATGAAGGACGAAAGGCTTGGTGATATCTGGAGAGGCGAGAATGGGGTTAGAACAGAGGAGGAATTTTAGTTGTTCGAGAGCAACGGTTTGCTGTATGGTCCAATTATACCGTTGCTTGGGACTGGTTAATAGAATTAGAGGTGTGGCGACTGTACTGAAATTCCTCACAAACCTACGGTAGTAAGAGGCAAGACCAAGGAAGCGCAGGAGCTGCTTCCTGGTGGTAGGCTGTGGATACTGTTGGATGGCTTGAGTGTGTGAGTCTAACGGAGCTATGCTGCCACTCCCAATAACATGACCCAGATAACGCACTTTACCTTTCGCGAAAGTGGACTTGCCCAGGTTGATGGTAAGGCCGGCTGTCAGGAGCTTGGAGAACAGACGTCGCAGCTGGAGCAGATGTTCACTCCAGGTGTTGGAGGCTACGACGATATCGTCCAGGTAGGCGTATGTGTTATCCAAGCCCTGGATGACACGGTTGACAGCTCTTTGAAAGGTGGCCGGGGCATTACATAGTCCGAAAGGAAGGCGTTCATATCTGAAAAGTCCAAAAGGAGTGATGAAGGCAGATATCTCTTTAGCGCGCTCCGTTAGACACACTTGATAGTACCCCTTAAGCAAGTCCACTTGGGACAAGTACTGGGCACTACCAATGGCATCAAGGATGTCATCTATCCTTGGCAAGGGGTAAGCATCCTTGACAGTGACATTGTTCAGTTTGCGATAGTCAGTGCATAACCGCACCTTACCTTGGGGTTTGGGCACCAAGATACAAGGTGAGGCCCAGGGGGACTCACAAGGTGTAGCCAGTCCATGGTCCAAGAGGTACTGCACCTCAGCACGCATGACTTCCTTCTTGCTCGGGCTGATTCGGTAGAAGGGTTGACGAATCGGCCGGGTGTCGGGGAGCAGTTGGATGTCGTGCTGGGTAACATTACACTCTTGGGGGTCATCTCTGAACAACTCTTGATGTTCTCTGAAGATCTTGACGAGAGGTGCACTATGATTATCCTGAAAGTATTTGGGAAGATCATTAAGGATTTCGGAATTAGAAAGCGCCGACTCCTTGTCAGTGCTTTCGGGAGGAGAAGCTGGGAAGGTCTCACTGTGGATGTAGGGTTCTGTGAAGGTGGAATAGTTAGTCAGGACAGTGGGAGGAGTACCATTATATTGCTTCAAGAGGTTGACGTGGCACAGCTGGGTCTTCCGCCGCCTATCTGGAGTCTCTATTATGTAGTTGTTATTATTCCTGCACTCTTTGACGCAGTAGGGTCCTGAAAACCTGTTTTGTAAAGGTGAACCTGGGATAGGAAAATAGGCAAGGACGAAGTCTCCCGGCTTGAATTTTCTTACTTTGCTGGTCTGGTCGTAATGAGTCTTCATTCTCACCTGGGCTTTCAATAAATTATTATGGGCAAAACGGTGGACTCTCTCTAGAATGTGTTGAAGGTTTTGAAGAAACTGGGGCACATTCTGATGCTCACTGAAGGTGGCATCTCTGAGAGAGTCTTTGAAAGCCTTAAGGGGAGTACGGCACTTACGGCCGTAGAGCATCTCATAAGGAGATACTCCTAGGGACTCATTGGGGAGACTTCCGAAAATACACATTATAAGGTCAATCTGCTTATCCCAATCCTTCGAGGTTTCACTACAAAATTTTTTCAAGAGTGCTTTGATGGTCTGATGACTACGTTCAAGAGAACCCTGTGAAGCAGGATGATAGGGGCTGGACAATACCTGTTTGATGTTGAACTCCTCCAGTGTCCTTTTGAAGAGATCACTGGTGAAGTTGGTACCACAGTCACTTTGAATCTCCCTGGGAAATCCGTATTGAGTGAAGATCTTCAATAGATGTTTGATAACCGTAGCAGCCGTGATGTTCTTCACTGGAACTGCTATGGGAAATCTGGTGGTAGGACACAGGATGGTTAGGATGTAGGCGTTACCTGAACTGGTCCGAGGTAAAGGACCAACACAGTCTATTATGAGTCTGTGGAAAGGTTCCGCAGGCACCTGTATGGGAATCAGTGGCGCTCTGGGAATGGAGATGTTCGGTTTGCCTGCCATCTGACATGTATGACACTTTTACGTACTGTTTGACGTTATTTACCATACCTGGCCAGTAGTAGTCTTGACGAATTCCATGGTAAGTCTTGTTGAAGCCGTAGTGGGAGAATGCTCCGTGGGCCAGGTGTAGAATAGTGGGCCGCAGGCTGGTGGGAATCACAAGTTGTTCGATGTTGGCCCAATCGTCCTCCTTCAGTTTACTGGGTCTATATCTGCGGTAGAGTAAGTCGTTCTCTAGGAAGAACCCAGGAATACTGTCGGGTTGAGTCTCAGCCTGGAAAAACAATGGTGTTAAAGTAAGATCTTCCCTCTGCAACTTACGGAACTCCAACTTGGTCAGATGCGGGGGGAGTTTCTGAGGATCTTGAGGGACAGCGGCAGCAGTAGAGTCAGCTGGCTGTGGACGTGCGGCTTGTGCACGGGTGGTCACGAGAACCGGAGGAGAAACTTCATCACTCTCTTGAACCTCTGCTGGAACATACTCTAGAATAGGGTTTATTGGCACAGAGTTACACACCTGGGGTTTGTCCATGACGATGAGGTTGGTCGGTTGCAGGTCTTCTGCCAAGTCGTTGCCTAGGAGAAGTTGCACTCCAGGCATGGGAAAAGGCTTTTCCCTGACGGCGACTTGGACTTCCCCGTTCACGTAGGGACAATCCAGGTGGACTCTGGCGAGAGGGTATGGAGTGGTAGCAGTGAGGTCAGTGATGAAGACAGTTTCTCCGGTGTAGGTGATGTTGGGCACAGCCGACTTCAAGATGATCGATTGTAGAGCCGCTGTGTCCCTCAAGATCTTCAATTTGAAACGTCCCTCCGGATTTGAACCGTTGGCAGAGACAGTTCCAGTATACAGGTGGTTACTGAAAAGAGAAAGATCATTAACATCAACACCAACATTCATCACAGGCTTACCGGACTTAGGAGGAGTTGGTTTGGGTCTTTGTTGGTCAGTGGTTCCCTTGTATTGAGACTTACCACACTTGTCTATGGTATGTCCATAGAGTCTACAATACTTGCAGTACAGTTGTGAACCAGCTTGATCGGGGCTCACCTTCTCGTAACTGTACCACGACTTCTTACTGGAGGATGGTTCGGGTGTCAGCCGGTGGATGAGGCTGTAAGTGTCAGCCGACTTAGCACACTTCAGGTAGTCGGTTTCTTCTTTATCTGCTAAGTAGAGGCGGACAGGAGGCGGCACACGTCTCAAGAATTCTTCAACAAGCATCAGGTTGACGAGTTCTGTGAAAGTAGAGACATGTGCTGCTTCCAGCCATTTCATGAAATACCTCCGTTTCGTGTTAGCAAACTCGAGGAAGGTAGTGGTACTTGCCTTCAGGTGGTCACGGAATTTCCTTCTATAACTTTCGGTGGAAAGTAGGTAGGCGTCCAACACTGCTTGTTTCAGAGTGTAGTAGTCATTCTCAGACGCCAAAGTACTGAGTGTGACTGCAGCTCTACCTGTAAGATGGACTCTGAGAAGTGTGGCCCATTGGTCGACAGGCCAACTGAGTTGATTAGCAAGGGTTTCAAAGGTGGTGAAAAACACATCAACTTCTGCTTCTACAAAGGATGGCATTAACTTACTTGCATGTGATATATTAAAACTGACGGGAAGATTGGCAGTAGCTTGCTGGCGTTGAGTGAAGTGTGAAGTTTCCAAGGCGATTTCACGTTGACGACACTCTAGAGCCAGAGTCGCTTGTTGCTTGTCATGTTCGCGTTGTATTTCCAACTCGCGTTGTTTGGTTTCAAGCTGTACTCTTTCACGTTCACGGAGTAATGCGACCTCACGTTCGTGTTCTTCTCTTCTCAAGGCAGCTTCGCGTTCTCTGAGGGTGATTTCTCGTTCTTGTTCTCCTCTCCTCAAAGCAGCCTCGCGTTCTTGTTCGTCTCTCCTCAAAGCAGCTTCGCGTTCTTGTTCGTCTTTCCTCAAAGCAGCCTCACGTTCGTGTTCTTCCCTTCTTATGGCAGCTGTTCGTTCTTCAATCTTGGCCAGCTCTAGTTTGAGTTTCAGCGTTGCCAAATTAGTTTTTTCTGCAATATAGTAAGTTTCATGAGTTTCAGAGTCTATCTTACCTTGCTCTAAATAGTAATCCAGCAACAGGTTGTGTAGGTCATTTTTGTTGGCTTGGTAGGGAACTTCTAGTTGATACTCATGTGCAAGAGTTTGTAATTCAGTCTTCTTGGCACGACTTAAAGTCCCTATTTCACCTGCTGGATTTGCACGGAAAGCTTGGAGACGAAACATGGTGAAATTAGCAAATAAAGGTACACGAATATTCAATAGTGAATGTCAGAAACAGGACAACGTGGCAACTGGTACCTATCCTGTGAGATCTTTAACAATTAAAGTTAAGTAAAAGATGTTAAATGATTAAATTAAATCAAGGGCGCAGGAAATCTTGTACCCGGTACTCATGTAAGAGGATAAGGGCAAGAAAATCCTACTAACAAATGAAACAAGAGTTTCGAAAACAAATGAAACAGTAAATTGTCTCAAAAGTAAAATTGGTAGTCCAAGGATGTAGGCATACCTTGCCAAGTGTCTATAGGACATAAAGCAAGTTTTTCCCACTGAATTTAATATGATACTTACAGAATTAGCGAACTTTTGTGCTCTGAAAAGTAAGCTAATTCCCTACCGTTGTATGTATCATCATCTCTGACTGACGTGTAGGGGTGCGAGGTGTCAACTGGTGACGAGAACTGCTGCTGAGGTCCCAATTCAGCAACTAAAGTTCGAGCTAGAGGAACTATGGCCCTCTTTGTCCTCCTACAGTCAGATTGCAGAAGATTGGGTACTCTTGACCCGGGGCAGACCACAGTACCAGGGTACCAATATGATGATCTGTCAGAATGAGAAATATTCAAGGGACATAGATGGTAAACACGAGTAATAACAAGGAGGGAGAGATTACCAATTAAGAGTATGACTGCGGCCTACAGTCACCACGTAATCCAAAGTTGTCTCACCTTCACCATATGTTACTCTCGTAATGCACAATACACCGCACCTTATAAAAAATGAAATTGAATATGAAAAATAGTAAAGCTACGTTAACAAAGTTAAATACGCTTACCATAAATTACCACTTGGCACTAGTACCTGAGTGAAGCTCCTAGGACAGGCTCCCATATAACTTGTGACGGTAACGCGTTGGTGTTCGGCTGTTTAAGGCTAGGGGTATGGCCTCGTCACATAGTTATAAAAAAAAATAGAAAAAACTGGAACTTCGTCTGTGGTAAGGTAAGGAGAAGACACACAAAACACAAGTAAACTTTAACAATGAAATTTTAATTACGTTAAATAAATCAAAACATGAATAAAATGCACAAACAAATTCTTATAATAAAATCAATCAATCAAAATAATAAGAATAATTAAATGACACGATGAAAAGTTACGTTAAGACAAAATAACAAGAAGTGCAATACAGAAATAATTGGGAGGTGCTGGAATATTGGCTTTAAGCTACCACCTCTCTCAGTACACACTAACGTCTAGCCGGGAGGAGTGGTAACCACGAAAGCACTGAACATTCTGAGGTCTGAGGTCGTGGCGACCCCAGACATCAAGTAGTATGGGGAGGGGGCGAGTGCTGGTGCAGCCAGACGGGCGACCAATCAGCGGAGCCGGTAGCGATCAACAGGTAGTTTGGCGGTTTGAGTCCGAACAGGTGTCTGGCTGCATACGTTTTGCGCTCTGGCAAACCTTGGAGATGTTGTTGTCGTTGTTGGACATTTCTTCCCTAGTAGTTTTATATATTTGTTGCGACGTAATTGTAGAGGGAAGAGCAGGCTCAATCTCTTGAAGGAGATTACTGTCACAGGTTGTTTGGCATATTTTGAAAACTGCAGGGAGATTTGGGACACATGTGACCAAACGCCGCCCTCAGTACTTGGCATATGTTCGGCATAAAAAAGTCGTAATTTCAAACTGCGAATACGTGCAGAGAGCCAGAATTTGGCTCCAAAATATGGCTAAGGCCTCGAAATTGGGATGTTTGGGATATTTTCAAATCTGCAGGGGGGGGGGGGGGTTTGGGACAAATGTTACCAAACGCCGCTTTCAGTACTTGGCATATATTGGGTATAAAAAATTCGTAATTTCAATCTGCGAATACGTGCAGAGAGCAAGAGTTTGGCTGCAAAATATGGCTCAGGCCTCGAAATTGGGATGTTTGGGATATTTTGAAAACTGCAGGGGAGTTTGTGCAGAATGTGACTCACTGCTGCTTTCAGTACTTAGCATATGTTGGGTATAAAAAGTCGTAATTTCAAACTGCGAATACGTGCAGAGAGCCAGAATTTGACTCCAAAATATGGCTCAGGCGTCGAAATTGGGATATTTGGGATATTTCGAAAACTGCAGGGGAGTTTGTTCAAAATGTGACTCAAGGCCACTTTCAGGACTTGGCATATGTTGGGTATAAAAATCGTAATTTCAAACTGCGAATACGTGCAGAGAGCCAGAATTAGGCTCCAAAATATGACTCAGTCCTCGAAATTGGGATGTTTGGGATATTTTGAAAACTGTAGGAGGGATTGAGACAAATGTGACCAAATGCCGCTTTCAGTACTTGGCATATGTGGGGTGTAAAAAAGTCGTAATTTCAAAATGCGAATACGTGCAGAGACCCAGAATTTGATCCAAAATATGTCTCAGGCCTCGAAATTGGGATATTTGGGAAATTTCGAAAACTGCAGGGGAGTTTGTGCGAAATGTGACTCACTGCCGCTTTCAGGACTTGGCATATGTTATGTATAAAATGTCGAAATTTCAAACCGCGAATACGTGCATAGTGCCAGATTTTGGCTCCAAAATATGGCTAAGGCCTCGAAATTGGGATGTTTGGGATATTTTGAAATCTGCAGGGGGGGTTTGGGACAAATGTTACCAAACGCCGCTTTCAGTACTTGGCATATATTGGGTATAAAAATTCGTAATTTCAAACTGCGAATACGTGCAGAGAGCCAGAGTTTGGCTGCAAAATATGGCTCAGGCCTCGAAATTGGGATGTTTGGGATATTTCGAAAACTGCAGGGGAGTTTGTGCAAAATGTGACTCACTGCTGCTTTCAGTACTTGGCATATGTTGGGCATAAAAATCGTAATATCAAAATGCAAATACGTGCATAGAGCCAGAATTTGGCTCCAAAATATTGCTCAGTCCTCGAAATTGGGATGTTTGGGATATTTTGAAAACTGCAGGAGGGTTTGGGGCAAATACGACCAAACGCCGCTTTAAGAACTTGGCATATGTTTGGTATAAAAAGTCGTAATTTCAAACTACGAATACGTGCAGAGAGCTTGAATTTGGCTCCAAAATACGGCTCAGGCCTCGAAAGTGGGATGTTTGGGATATTTTGAAAACTGCAGGGGAGTTTGTGCAAAATGTGACTCACTGCTGCTTTCAGTACTTGGCATATGTTGGGTATAAAAATTCGTAATTTCAAACTGCGAATACGTGCAGAGAGCCAGAATTTGGCTCCAAAATATGGCTCAGGCGTCGAAATTGGGATATTTGGGATATTTTGAAAACTGCAGGGGAGTTTGTGCTAAATGTGACTCACTGCTGCTATCAGTACTTGGCATATGTTGGGTATAAAAAGACGTAATTTCATACTGCGAATACGTGCAGAGAGCCAGAATTTGGCTCCAAAATATGGATCAGGCCTCAAAATTGGGATATTTGGGATATTTCGAAAACTGCAGGGGAGTTTGTGCGAAATGTGACTCACTGCCGCTTACAGGACTTGGCATATGTTATGTATAAAATGTCGAAATTTCAAACTGCGAATACGTGCATAGAGCCAAAATTTGGATCCAAAATATTGCTCATGCCTCGAGATTGGGATGTTTGGTATATTTTGAAAACTGCAGTGGGGGTTTGGGACAAATGTGACCAAACGCCGCTCTCAGTACTTGGCATATGTTGGGCATAAAAAAGTCGTAATTTCAAACTGCGAATACGTGCAGAGAGCCAGAATTTGGCTCCAAAATATTGCTCAGGCCTCGAAAATGGGATATTTGGGATATTTCGCAAACTGCAGGGGAGTTTGTGCGAAATGTGACTCACTGCCAATCTCAGTACTTGGCATATGTTGGGTAAAAAATGTCGAAATTTCAAACTGCGAATACTTGCATAGAGCCAGATTTTGGCTCCAAAATATGGCTAAGGCCTCGAAATTGGGATGTTTGGGATATTTTGAAATCTGCAGGGGGGGTTTGGGACAAATGTTACCAAACACCGCTTTCGGTACTTGGCATATATTGGGTATAAAAAATTCGTAATTTCAAACTGCGAATACGTGCAGAGAGCCAGAGTTTGGCTGCAAAATATTGCTCAGGCCTCGAAATTGGGATGTTTGGGATATTTTGAAAACTGCAGGAGGGATTGAGACAAATGTAACCAAATGCCGCTTTCAGTACTTGGCATATGTTGGGTATAAAAAAGTCGTAATTTCAAACTGCGAATACGTGCAGAGAGCCAGAATTTGATCCAAAATAAGGCTCAGGCCTCGAAATTGGGATATTTGGGAGATTTCGAACACTGCAGGGGAGTTTGTGCAATATGTGACTCACTGCCGCTTTCAGTACCTGGCATATGTTGGGTATAAAAAAGTGGTAATTTCAAACTGCGAATACGTGCAGAGAAACAGAATTTGACTCCAAAATATGGATCAGGCCTCAAAATTGGGATATTTGGGATATTTCGAAAACTGCAGGGGAGTTTGTGCGAAATTGTGACTCACTGCCGCTTTCAGGACTTGGCATATGTTATGTATAAAATGTCGAAATTTCAAACCGCGAATACGTGCATAGAGCCAGAATTTGGATCCAAAATATTGCTCATGCCTCGAGATTGGGATGTTTGGGATATTTTGAAAACTGCAGTGAGGGTTTTGGACAAACGTGACCAAACGCCGCTCTCAGTACTTGGCATATGTTGGGCATAAAAAAGTCCTAATTTCAATCTGCGAATACGTGCATAGAGCCAGATTTTGGCTCCAAAATATGGCTAAGGCCTCGAAATTGGGATGTTTGGGATATTTTGAAATCTGCAGGGGGGGGTTTGGGACAAATGTTACCAAACGCCGCTTTCAGTACTTGGCATATATTGGGTATAAAAAATTCGTAATTTCAAACTGCGAATACGTGCAGAGAGCCAGAGTTTGGCTGCAAAATATGGCTCAGGCCTCGAAATTGGGATGTTTGGGATATTTCGAAAACTGCAGGGGAGTTTGAGCAAAATGTGACTCACTGATGCTTTCAGTACTTGGCATATGTTGGGTATAAAAATCGTAATATCAAAATGCGAATACGTGCATAGAGCCAGAATTTGGCTCCAAAATATTGCTCAGTCCTCGAAATTGAGATGTTTGGGATATTTTGAAAACTGCAGGGGAGTTTGTACTAAATGTGACTCACTGCTGCTATCAGTACTTGGCATATGTTGGGTATAAAAAGTCGTAATTTCAAACTGCGAAAACGTGCAGAGAGCCAGAATTTGACTCCAAAATATGGCTCAGGCCTCGAAAGTGGGATGTTTGGGATATTTTGAAAACTGCAGGGGAGTTTGTGCAAAATGTGACTCACTGCTGCTTTCAGTACTTGGCATATGTTGGGTATAAAAAGTCGTAATTTCAAACTGCGAATACGAGCAGAGAGCCAGAATTTGGCTCCAAAATATTGCTCAGGCGTCGAAATTGGGATATTTGGGATATTTCGAAAACTGCAGGGGAGTTTGTTCAAAATGTGACTCAAGGCCACTTTCAGGACTTGGCATATGTTGGGTATAAAAATCGTAATTTCAAACTGCGAATACGTGCATAGAGCCAGAATTTGGCTCCAAAATATGACTCAGTTCTCGAAATTGGGATGTTTGGGATATTTTGAAAACTGCAGGAGGGATTGAGACAAATGTGACCAAATGCCGCTTTCAGTACTTGGCATATGTTGGGTATAAAAAAGTCGTAATTTCAAACTGCGAATACGTGCAGAGAGCCAGAATTTGATCCAAAATATGGCTCAGGCCTCGAAATTGGGATATTTGGGAGATTTCGAACACTGCAGGGGAGTTTTTGCAATATGTGACTCACTGCCGCTTTCAATACCTGGCATATGTTGGGTATAAAAAAGTGGTAATTTCAAACTGCGAATACGTGCAGAGAGCTAGAATTTGGCTCCAAAATATGGATCAGGCCTCAAAATTGGGATATTTGGGATATTTCGAAAACTGCAGGGGAGTTTGTGCGAAATGTGACTCACTGCTGATTTCAGGACTTGGCATATGTTATGTATAAAATGTCGAAATTTCATACCGCGAATACGTGCATAGAGCCAGAATTTGGTCCAAAATATTGCTCATGCCTCGAGATTGGGATGTTTGGAATATTTTGAAAACTGCAGTGGGGGTTTGGGACAAATGTGACCAAACGCCGCTCTCAGTACTTGGCATATGTTGGGCATAAAAAAGTCGTAATTTCAAACTGCGAATACGTGCAGAGAGCCAGAATTTGGCTCCAAAATATTGCTCAGGCCTCGAAATTGGGATATTTGGGATATTTCGTAAACTGCAGGGGAGTTTGTGCGAAATGTGACTCACTGCCACTCTCAGTACTTGGCATATGTTGGGTAAAAAATGTCGTAATTTCAAACTGCGAATACGTGCATAGAGCCAGATTTTGGCTCCAAAATATGGCTAAGGCCTCGAAATTGGGATGTTTGGGATATTTTGAAATCTGCAGGGGGGGTTTGGGACAAATGTTACCAAACGCTGCTTTCAGTACTTGGCATATATTGGGTATAAAAAAATCGTAATTTCAAACTGCGAATACGTGCAGAGAGCCAGAATTTGGCTCCAAAATATTGCTCAGTCCTCGAAAGTGGGATGTTTGGGATATTTTGAAAACTGCAGGGAGGTTTGGGACAAATATGACCAAACGCCGCTTTCAGTACTTGGCATATGTTGGGTATAATAAAGTGATGTGGAAAGCATGGGGGATTTTTTTTATATTGCAGAATGGTGACTGGGGCTAGTGCGTGATGCTTTCCTACTAATCCAAACCCACTCAGATGCACCTGCTATATTTAGATCAACAACACTGCTGATCTATGATTCATCCAGTGTCTAATGTCACTTAGTGGAGAGATTTAGCAAGAGGTCAGCAGCAGATCAACTTTTTCTAAATACCATGTTGGCGATCACGGCAAACAATGAGGGTGAAAAAAAAATAATTTGCTGAGAGATTGCAATTCAGCAGAACTCCATTCACACTGACTGATGCCAAAATCTAGTACATCCATATCAGCCTGGATAGCTCCAGGGAGCCTCTGGCTCTCGCCAAGTAAATGATGTTTCATTACATTCATTTTTTTTTTTTTTACCCTGTCTGTAAGACATTGTTTTCTACAGAAAAAAAATTAACTATTTGGTATTTTTTAACATCATTCTCATAAATTTATGCTCTGTTTAATTGAAGCCTTTTTATTTCAGCCATCCAACTATTATGAAGCCAAATGAGCTACGTAACAGCAATCCACGATTAGCAGAACTCACTGCCAAACAGGTAAGTGGGAGGGATGAGGTTTGATGCAAATGACAGATAAGGACAAACTTTAAAAGGATTCAGTATAAGTAGACAAATAAACACACAATTTAACAGGAGCATCTCTAAGCAGTAGCGTATATACTAAGCCTACAAACATCGGATTATGCCTAAACAGTTGGAGTGAGTGCCCCCAAAGACACAAAGCCAGGGTTCTAAACACTTTTATTCGTCGAGTCCTTACCCACTGTTCAGAATGGAGCAACGTGAGTAGGAAGTTTGAAAGTTAACTGAAGTGTTGGTGAACAATAGATATAGCAACAAAGAAATGAACGCGACATAAGATGACACCTGGACCAGGTACAATCCTGAGCCTAGAACAGAAACCACAACACCTCCAATAATATTATATTACAAATCGGATTTGGAAGGAAGGATTGGGCTACAGGAAGGATTGGGCTACAGGAAGGATTGGTGTACAGGAAGGATTGGGCTACAAGAAGGATTGGGCTACAGGAACGATTGGGCTACAGGAAGGATTGAGCTACATCTCCAAATGTATATTTGCCAGATAATTTGGCACTAAAAACAAAACGCATATATTTTTGTTTAGACTAAATCCGCTACTCATTACTTTCCTGAAGTTGTCGTATATACACTACAAAATCTGCGTGTAAATCACGACAATTAACACGTGATGAAAATGTGACAGTGTCAGACCACGAAGGAAGAATTGAAACAGAAATTTCCTTAAGTATTTTCGTAATTAATAATACATCTTCAGAAGGGTGTTTCAATTCTTCCTTCGAGGTCTGACACTGTCACTACAGAACATGAATGTATTTACACGTTGCAACAATGAATAATGAGAACATATCATTATATGGATGGCGTAATAATAGGGGAGCATTAGCGCCTCTGGTGGTCACATGCTTAACTGTATTAGAGGTTGACAGTTTAGATATTATGGTGAAGTAAGGGTGAGTGGCGCGTCTGGGAATCCCACTTCTTAATGTGTGGCTCATTTGTCGACCAGCCACCGCCTGGCAAGGGTCACGTTGATTACCAGTGAGCAAAAAATAAATGTGTTACAGATATCATTATTCAATCATAATATAGAAAGGATTGTTCGGGGTGTGTACTTCATGTTGTTATTCGTTTTTATTTCGTATATTATATGTATTTAGACAAAATATAGAGGTGACTGTCAGGTGGCAGCCATAGGTGTACCCGCTAGTTAAGTCATTAGTGCGCTTGTGGTGGCCTTAATAGCCATGCCAGTAGTTAGCCAGCAATCTTAAGGTTATCTTGAGAGGATTTCGGGGCTTAGCGTCCCCCGCGGCCCTGTCCTCGACCAGGCCTTCTTTTTCTTACACATCCCCAGGAAGCAGCCCATAGCAGCTGTCTAACTCCCAGGTACTTATTTACTGATAGGTAAACAGGGTCATCAGGGTGAAAGAAAGTGCCCATTTGTTTCAGCCTCCAACGGGGGATCGAACCCGGAACCTCAGGATTATGAATCCGAAGCGCTGTCCACTCGGCTGTCATGCCCTTAAAACAACCCACAGAGAAATCTTCGACATATTTTGATGAAAATCTGAATGAAACGAAAAATGTTGGCCACAGATTGTGTGAAGATGGTGGAGGGGGGGGGGGATTGAGGGGGTGCAGGTTAATATGATGAGCATGATTCAGCATGATGGAAGGAGAAGGGCTCCTATGATGAATTGACCTAAGGGCCACCACCTACAGTGGCCTCGACGGGGACAAGACGGCGGCGCCTTGTCAAAGTTCAGCCTTCCTACCCCCCCCCCCCTTTATTTTATTGAGGATTTGTCTTGTGTATATTGGGAACAAGAGGAATGACTCGGCATTTCAGACTTGAGTTACATCAAGTCTGAGTCACAGACTTGTCTGTGTTACATTGTGGCTTATTGAGCTTGAAGCTGTTGCCCAGCCTGTCTGTGTCAAATATGACATTTTTGAGAAGTGGTCTGTATTAATGACCTCCAACTTGGTCAGTATTACAAAGGCCTCGGCTGTTATTTATTTATTTATATAACTACAAGTTATATTGGGTTTCTGATCAACCCGTCCTCTTAAAACTAACGTCACTTTTAGCTGGTATGCGCGGCGCTATGGCCAAATTTGGACGTAATTTGAAATTAAATCGACTCACAAAAGTGACGCACTGTTCCGTTTTCTGTTTGAGTTGTCCGGCTTACTCGGCAAACTTAGAAGAGGATTCTTTCCAATAACATTTTTCATAACGTTTTGAAACTTTATGAGATTTTCCTGCCCACCTAACCTATCAGAGGACCCTTAACTTATTGTTGTTGACAAAAAAAATCCCAAATTTATTTTCATTTTGTTTTCATTTTCAAATTATGTCCATATTCGGCCATACGGGTAAACGGCCAAAAGCGACGCTATTTTTAAGAGGACAGGTGACAAGGAGTACATAGCCCTATGTGTTTACATTCTTGTAAAGCAACTAGTACGCATAGGACTTCGGGCAGGTCCTTAATTTAACAGATAATATTAAGTAGGTAATTTCTAGGAAAATTTATTGGCTAATCTATCTAAATCTATAACAATTTAAACTTTTATAGTGTTAGTCCTTCAAAGATTCGAGGTAGTGACAGTTGAACAAGTTCTGGTATGATTGTTGTTGCTGTCTTGAACTTTATCCAAAGCCGAAAATCATTGATGTGTTTTTGAAGTGAGGTTTCCATATTAGGACACAGTAGGCCAGATGGGGCCACAAGAGACTCTTACAGTTCAATATTCAATGTTGTTCGTTTAAGTCAATGATTGGTTTAACTATTCTTAAGGATTGTTTTCATATTAACTGTGAGTCCCAGATGTTTAATGGCTGGTACATCATAACTCCTAGGTAATATTTACTTAAATTTACCAGAGGGCCACCATTTCTCCATGGTGCCATCTACGGCAACAGGAAGCCGGCGGTTTGTCAAAAGTTCCCCTACGGTTCCTGAGGAGTTTGTCAATCTGTATTTTGAGCGCGCAAACTGCTGCATTATGACATTAAAGGTAGTTTCATAATATGTACACGGTGTCTTGTAGCTAAGCTAAAGGTGGCATATAATGTTCAGCAACAAGTCGCCCTAGATTGTTTAGTGTTAACGACTAGGACGATGGAGTGGTCATAGCAGGATAGCAATTGTGCAGATAAATGGGGAAGATAATTGCAGACGAGGAGTCACAATAACGGGGGCTGAAATATGTTGACCAAACCACACACTAGAAAGTAAAGGGACGACTAGATAATTGTTTATCTAATAGATGGAAGATGTTAATTGTTTGCATCTTGTTTACTCTGCGATGTAAAATGAATTCACCTGTAAATGGTCATTTTTGACAATGTAATTACTAGGCTTCTAGCGTTAGTTTAGTGCTCAGAGACCATACACTGTACTTAAGAGGTTTAAACATGTTATTTATATAATTTAGGCCAATAGACAGCTATATGAATTAATAATACACAGTACTTTTATCTAAGGTTAGATAAAGGTTTGTTTTAGTGGAAGACCCTAATAAGGTAATGTGTTTCTATGTAACTTTAAAAGAACATTGATGATTAACCATAGCCTCATGAGTCGGAGACAAAAATGTATTCCGTTAGGCTATTGCAGTCTTATCAGTCTTGCCTACTCGCTATTGTTGATACAATCTGTAATTAATCTCCATTGCAATTTCACCTATTCCAGTGATTGGTTCCAGTGTTCTTGAAATTCATAATTGTATTTTCCTACTCGATTGTATTTGAAATAAACTGTTTATACTTACCCTGGTGCTACATAGTCTAACTGGTTTGGTGCATTCTTTTGATAATTACTTATACTTGCCCTTAGTATATGTAAAAAATATTTTTTCAGGAGTGTGGCACGTGTGGACAAGTATTGGATCAGAGGAGTCAAGGTAAAGTTAACAACTAGTTCTGGGGAGAAGCGGGTGGAACTAGATGGACGTAGAAAACTTCACATTCTTGTTACACTAACACTTGGTTTGTGCCACGGAGAGGCTGCAGGATCCAGTAATTTCAGTAGAACTTCGGTTTCAACTCCTTTTGACCATGCCGTAGCTCAGTCGATTACGGCAGCGTCTGGGATGCTCTCGGATGCAGGTTTGAATCCTCGTCCCGGCCCTTGTGGATTTGTACACTCTTGTTAGCAGGCTGAGAGCTTTTCTTTCCCATAGATTTATTTATAGAAGAGTTAGCAATAAGTCGGCTGGGTTTATTAACGTATGGTTTTTAGGTCCCATTTAGATTATGCCGTTCAGTTTTGATCGCCATGCTAAAGAATGGACATAATTCACTAGAACACGTCAGTTAGGATGACAAAGTTAATCCCGCAAATTAGAAAGCTTCCGTATGAAGAGATGTTGGAAAAACCTTAACTGAATGAAAAACAAGTGGATGACTGGCATAACAATGAAGCTATTGATAAGGCTTTAAATGAAGATAAGTTCAGATTTAGGAAATACCTGGGTAAATACTGGTTTGGTAACTGGGTTGTGGATTTGTGGAACAAATTACTGGATCATGTGCAGACGACGAGTCACATTAACGTGGCTGAAGTATGTTGACCAGACCACACACTAGAACGTGAAGGGACAACGACGCTTCGGTCCGGCCTGGACCATTCTCAAATCGATTGTGGATCATACTACTGGATCACGTATAAATAGGAAGTGCCACGTGCCGGACAATAGGCCATCTGCAGTTTCTTGACTTACTTTCTACTAGTTTACACTCAGAACGCGACTATCCAATCAGCTTACATCTGTATCCTTAATTGCTGCTAGGTGATCAAGGGCAAACATTTAACCTTGAATGTTTAATACAAACCAAATGATGGGTAGCAAAAATGTATGATAAGGTAAAAGCTGGGTGGCGAGGCAAGTTTTGGGGTAGTGAAGACTTAGAATATTGTTCAATGTGGGTGACAAAGACTTGCTGTGAAGAGTAGGTAAAGAATAAATTGAGAGATAGGAGAATAATCTTAAGATTAGACTTGGACTGGCTGGCATATGCATTATATATCATTAATGCATATGCCAGGGGGGGGGGAGATCTCCCCAAAGGCATAAACTGCTAGGTTAGGTCATCCACAAACCCATATCCAATGACTCCAAGGTCATGGGAAGCTTGACCTTCCCATGAAGTTGGAGGATTGTTGGTGGGTTTGTGGATTTGGAATGAGGGAAGAGGCGGGCTGGAGGAGGCAGTTCATGTCTTGGGAAATATTTGTAATCATTTCATTTAGAGATGAGTGTGAGCAGAAATGACACGCTACAGTAGTCACTTATAGTGAAGATGATAATGTATTTTCCATATGAGAAAAAAATATGCGTAGCGAAAACTTAAGTTGAGATATAAGTATGTTGTCAACAGCTCTACAATAAAAGATTTCGTTGTGGAGGAGATTCCCGCCCGAAAGGTCGGCCATCTAGACGCGCAGTTTGAACGCTCCAGGCAGGACTTTCTTTCCACACCTCGCCTGGAGCTCATCTTTGAATTCAGCTGGCTTTTTTGGGCCAGTCTGTGCTCACTGCAGCTACCCAGGGACTCACAGCATCGGGGGAGGCGAGAGCCTCCCTAATGGACGCCTCCCCGAGCAGGGGCGCAAATGTACGTTGACAACAAGTCCCAGAGAGGAAAACGGCGTTTAGTCACATTTGTCCCAAACCTCCCTGCAGTTTTCAAAACATCCCAAACATCCAAATTTCGAGGCCTGAGCATTATTTTGGAGCCAAATTCTGGCTCTCTGCACGTATTCGCAGTTTGATATTATGAATTTTTATACCCAACATATCCCAAGTACTGAAAGCGGCAGTGAGTCACATTTTGCACAAACTCCCCTGCAGTTTACAAAATATCCCAAACATCCCAATTTCAGGGCCTGAGCCATATTTTGGAGTCAAATTCAGGCTCTCTGCACGTATTCGCAGTTTGAAATTACGAATTTTATACCCAACATATGCCAAGTACTAAAAGCGGCGTTTGGTCACATTTGTCCCAAACCCGCCTGCAGTTATCAAAATATCCCAAACATCCAAATTTCGAGGCCTGAGCCATATTTTGGAGCCAAATTCTGGCTTTATACACGTATTCGCAGTTTGAAATTACGAATTATTATACCCAATATATGCAAAGTCCTGAAAGTGGCAGTGAGTCACATTTTGCACAAACTCCCCTGCAGTTTTTCGAAATGTCCCAAATATCCCAATTTCGAGGCCTGAGCCATATTTTGGAGCCAAATTCTGGCTCTCTGCACGTATTCGCAGTTTGAAATTGCGACTTTTTATACCCAACATATGCCAAGTACTGAAAGCGGCGTTTGGTCACATTTGTCCCAAACCTCCCTGCAGTTTTCAAAATATTCCAAACATCCCAATTTCGAGGCCTGAGCCATATTTTGGAGAAAAATTCGGGCTCTATGCACGTATTCGCAGTTTGATATTACGACTTTTTATACCCAACATATGCCAAGTCCTTAAAGCGGCAGTGAGTTACATTTTGCACAAACTCCCCTGCAGTTTTCGAAATATCCCAAATATCCCAATTTCGATGCCTGAGCCATATTTTGGAGCCAAATTCTGGCTTTCTGCACGTATTCGCAGTTTGAAATTGCGACTTTTTATACCCAACATATGCCAAGTACTGAAAGCGGCGTTTGGTCACATTTGTCCCAAACCTCCCTGCAGTTTTCAAAATATCCCAAACATCCCAATTTCGAAGCCTGAGCCATATTTTGGAGCCAAATTCTGGCTCTCTGCACGTATTCGCAGTTTTAAATTACGACCTATTTTACCCAACATTTTATTACCCTATTACTGAAAGCGGCAATGAGTCACATTTTGCACAAACTCCCCTGCAGTTTTCAAAAAATCCCAAACATCCCAATTTTTTGTCCTGAGCCATATTTTGATGCCAAATTCAGGCTCTCTGCACGTATTCGCAGTTTGAAATTTTGAATTTTTATACCGAACATGTGCCAAGTATTGTAAGCGGCAGTGAGTCACATTTTGCACGAACTCCCCTGCAGTTTTCAAAATATCCCAAACTTCCCAATTTCGAGGCCTGAACCATATTTTGGAGCCAAATTCTGGCTCTCTGCACGTATTCGCAGTTTAAAATTACGACTTTTTTATACCCAACATATTTGAAGTACTGAAAGCAGCGTTTGGTCACATTTGTCCCAAACCTCCCTGCAGTTTTCAAAGTATCCCAAACATCCCAATATCGAGGCCTGAGCCATATTTTGGAGCCAAATTCTGGTTCTCTGCACGTATTCGCAGTTTAAAATTTCGAATTTTTATACGGAACATATGCCAAGTAATGAAAGCAGCGTTTGGTCATATTTGTCCCAAACCCCCCTGCAGTTTTCAAAATATCCCAAACATCCCAATTTCGAGGCTTGAGCCATATTTTGGAGCCAAATTCTTGCTCTCTGCAAGTATTTGCAGTTTGAAATTACGACTTATTATACCCAACATATGCCAAGTACTGAAAGCGGCAATGAGTCACATTTTGCACAAACTCCTCTGCAGTTTTCAAAAATTCCCAAACATTCCAATTTTGTGGCCTGAGCCATATTTTGGAGCCAAATTCAAGCTCTCTGCACGTATTCGCAGTTTGAAATTGCGACTTTTTTATACCCAACATATGCCAAGTAGTGAAAGCGGCGTTTCATCACATTTGTTCCAAACCTCCCTGCAATATTCAAAATATAACAAACATCCCAATTTCGAGGCTTGAGCCATATTTTGGAGCCAAATTCTGGCTCTCTGCACGTATTCGCAGTTTGAAATAATGACTTTTTATACCCAACATGTGCCAAGTACTGAAAGCGGCAGTGAGTCACATTTTGCACAAACTCCCCTGCAGTTTTTCAAAATATCCCAAACTTACCAATTTCGAGGCCTGAGCTATATTTTGGAGCCAAATTCTGGCTCTCTGCACGTATTCGCAGTTTGAAATTGCGACTTTTTTATACCCAACATATGCCAAGTACTGAAAGCGGCGTTTGATCACATTTGTCCCAAGCCTCCCAGCAATTTTCAAAATATCCCAAACAGCCCAATTTTGAAGCTTGAGCCATATTTTGGAGCCAAATTCTGGCTCTATGCACGTATTCGCAGTTTGATATTACGAATTTTTATACCCAACATATGCCAAGTACTGAAAGCGGCAATGAGTCACAATTTTCACAATCTCCCCTGCAGTTTTCAAAAAATCCCAAACATCCCAATTTTTTGACCTGAGCCATATTTTGGGGCCAAATTCAGGCTCTCTGCACGTATTCGCAGTTTGATATTATGACTTTTTATACCCAACATATGCCAAGTACTGAAAGCGGCAGTGACTCACATTTTGCACAAACTCCCCTGCAGTTTTCGAAATATCCCAAATATCCCAATTTCGAGGCCTGAGCCATATTTTGGAGCCAAATTCTGGCTATCTGCACGTATTCGCAGTTTGAAATGGCGACTATTTTATACCCAACATATGCCAAGTACTGTTAGTGGCGTTTGGTCACATTTGCCTCAAACCTCCCTGCATTTTTCAAAATATTCCAAACATCCCAATTTCGAGGCCTAAGCCATATTTTGGAGCCAAATTCTGGCTCTCTGCACGTATTCGCAGTTTGAAATTACGACTTATTATACCCAACATATGCCAAGTACTGAAAGCGGCAATCAGTCACATTTTTCACAAACTCCCCTGCAGTTTTCAAAAAATCCCAAACATCCCAATTTTGTGGCCTGAGCCATATTTTGGAGCCAAATTCAGGCTCTCTGCACGTATTCGCAGTTTGAAATTACGGCTTTTTATACCCAACATGTGCCAAGTACTGAAAGCGGCAGTAAGTCACATTTTGCACATACTCCCCTGCAGTTTTCAAAATATCCCAAACTTCCCAATTTCGAGGCCTGAACCATATTTTGGAGCCAAATTCTGGCTCTCTGCATGTATTCGCAGTTTGAAATTACGACTTTTTTATACCCAACATATGCGAAGTACTGAAAGCGGTGTTTGGTCACATTTGTCTCAAACCTCCCTGCAGTTTTTTAAAAATATCCCAAACATCCCAATACCGAGGCCTGAGCCATATTTTGGAGACAAATTCTGGCTCTCTGCACGTTTTCGCAGTTTGAAATTACGAATTTTTATACGGAACATATGCCAAGTAATGAAAGCTGTGTTTGGTCATATATGTCCCAAACCCCCCTGCAGTTTTTAAAATATCCCAAACATCCCAATTTCGAGGCCTTAGCCATATTTTGGAGCCAAATTCTGGCTCACTGCACGTATTCGCAGTCTGAAATTGCGACTTTTTTATACCAAACATATGCCAAGTGCTGAAAGCGGCGTTTGGTCACATTTGTCCCAATCCCCCCTGCAGTTTTCATAATATCCTAAACTTCCCAATTTCGAGGCCTGAGCCTTATTTTTGAGCCAAATTCTGGCTCTCTGCACGTATTCGCAGTTTGAAATTGCGACTTTTTAAAACCCAACATATGTCAAGTACTGGAAGCAGCGTTTGGTCGCATTTGTCCCAAACCTCCCTGCAGTTTTCAAAATATCCCAAACATCCAAATTTTGAGGCTTGAGCCATATTTTGGAGCCAAATTCTGGCTCTACGCAGGAATTCGCAGTTTGATATTACGACTTTTTATACCCAACATATGCCAAGTCCTAAAAGCGGCAGTGAGTTACATTTTGCACAAACTCCCCTGCAGTTTTCGAAATATCCCAAACATCCCAATTTCGAGGCCTGAGCCATATTTTGGAGCCAAATTCAGGCTCTCTTCACGTATTTGCAGTTTGAAATTACGACTTTTTATACCCAACATATGCCAAGTACTGAAAGCGTCAGTGAGTCACATTTTGCACTAACTCCCCTGCAGTTTTCATAATATCCCAAACTTCCCAATTTCGAGGCCTGAACTATATTTTGGAGCGACTTTAACTGCGAATACGTGCAGAGAGTCAGAATTTGGCTCCAAAATATGGCTCAGGCCTCGAAATTGGGATGTTTGGGATATTTTGAAAACTGCAGGGGAGTTTGTGCAAAATGTGACTCACTGCTGCTTTCAGTACTTGGATGATGTTGGGTATAAAAAGTCGTAATTTCAAACTGCGAATATGTGCAGAGAGCTAGAATTTGGCTACAAAATATGGCTCAGGCCTCGAAATTGGGATGTTTGGGATATTTTGAAAACTGCAGGGGAGTTTGCGCAAATTGTGACTTACTGCCTCTTTCAGTACTTGGCATATGTTGGGTATAAAAAGTCGTAATATCAAAATATGAATACGTGCAGAGAGCCAGACGTTGGCTCCAAATTATGACTCAGGCCTTGATATTGGGATGTTTGGGATATTTAGAAAAATGCAGGGCGGATTGGGACAAATGTGACCAAACGCCGCTTTCAGTACTTGGCATATGTTGGGTATAAAAAAATCGCAATTTCAAACTGCGAAAACGTGCAGAGAGCCAGAATTTGGCTCCAAAACATGGCTAAAGCCTCGAAATTGGGATATTTGGGATATTTTGAAAACTGCAGGGGAGTTTGTGCAAAATGTGACTCACTGCTGCTTTCAGTACTGGCATATGTTGAGTATAAAAAGTCGTAATTTCAAACTGCGAATACGTGCAGAGAGCAAGAATTTGGCTCAAAAATATATCTCAGGCCTCAAAATTGGGATATTTGGGATATTTCGAAAACTGCAGGGGAGTTTGTGCCAAATGTGACTCAGTGCCACTTGCAGGACTTGGCATATGTTGGGTATAAAAAGTCATTAATTCAATCTGCGAATACATGCATAGAGCCAGAATTTGGCTCCAAAATATGGCTCAGGCCTCGAAATTGGGATGTTTGGGATATTTTGAAAACTACAGGGAGGTTTGGGACAAATATGACCAAACGCCGCTTTCAGTACTTGGCATATGTTGGGTATATAAAGCCGTATTTTCAAACTGCGAATACGAGCAGAGAGCCAGAAATTGGCTCCAAAATATGGCTCAGGCCTCAAAATTAGCATGTTTGGGATATTTTGAAAACTGCAGGGAGCTTTGGGACAAATGTGACCAAACGCCGCTTTCAGTACTTGGCATATGTTGGGTATAAAAAGTCGTAAATTCAAACTGCGAATACGTGCAGAGAGCCAGAATTTGGCTGCAAAATATGGCTCAGGCCTCAAAATTGGGATGTTTGGGATATTTTGAAAACTGAAGGGCAGTTTGAGCAAAATGTGACTCACTGCCACTTTCAGTACTTGGCATATGTTGGGTATAAAAAGTCGTAATATCAAAATATGAATACGTGCAGAAAGCCAGACGTTGGCTCCAAAATATGGCTCAGGCCTCGAAATTGAGGTGTTTGGGATATTTTGAAAACTGAAGGGGGGATTGGGACAGATGTGACCAAACGCCGCTTTTAGTACTTGGCATATGTTTGGTATAAAAAGGCCTAATTTCAAACTGCAAATACTTGCAGAGAGCCAGAATTTGGCTGCAAAATATGGCTCAGGCCTCAAAATTGGGATGTTTGGGATATTTTGAAAACTGAAGGGCAGTTTGAGCAAAATGTGACTCACTGCCACTTTCAGTACTTGGCATATGTTGGGTATAAAAAGTCGTAATATCAAAATATGAATACGTGCAGAAAGCCAGACGTTGGCTCCAAAATATGACTCAGGCCTCGATATTGAGATGTTTGGGAAATTTAGAAAACTGCAGGGAGGTTTGGGATAAATATGACCAAACGCCGCTTTCAGTACTTGGCATATGTTGGGCATAAAAAAGTCGCAATTTCAAACTGTGAATACGTGCAGAGAGCCAGAATTTGGCTCCAAAACATGGCTAAGGCCTCGAAATTGGGAAATTTTGTATATTTTGAAAACTGCAGGGGAGTTTGTGCAAAATGTGACTCACTGCTGCTTTCAGTACTTGGCATATGTTGGGTATAAAAAGTCGTGTTTTCAAACTGCGAATACTTGCATAGAGCAAGAATTTGGCTCCAAAATATGGCTCAGGCCTCGAAATTGGGATGTTTAGGATATTTTGAAAACTGCAGGGAGGTTTGAGACAAATATGATCAAACGCCGCTTTCAGTACTTGGCATATGTTGGGTATACAAAGCCGTAATTTCAAACTGCGAATACGTGCAGAGAGCCAGAATTTGGCTCCAAAATATGGCTCAGGCCTCGAAATTGGGATGTTTAGGATATTTTGAAAACTGCAGGGGGGATTGAGACAAATGTGACCAAACGCATTGGCATATGCTGGGTATAAAAAGTCGTAATATCAAAATATGAATACGTGCAGAGAGCCAGAATTTGGCTACAAAATATGGCTCAGGCCTCGAAATTGGGATGTTTGGGATATTTTGAAAACTGCAGGGGAGTTTGCGCAAAATGTGACTCACTGCCACTTTCATTACTTGGCATATGTTGGGTATAAAAAGTCGTAATATCAAAATATGAATACGTGCAGAGAGCCAGACGTTGGCTCCAAAATATGACTCAGGCCTCGATATTGGGATGTTTGGGATATTTAGAAAACTGCAGGGAGGATTGGGACAAATGTGACCAAACGCCGCTTTCAGTACTTGGCATATGTTGGGCATAAAAAAGTCGCAATTTCAAACTGCGAATACGTGCAGAGAGCCAGAATTTGGCTCCAAAACATGGCTAAGGCCTCGAAATTGGGAAATTTTGTATATTTTGAAAACTGCAGGAGAGTTTGTGCAAAATGTGACTCACTGCCGCTTTCAGGACTTGGCATATGTTGGGTATAAAAAGTCGTAATTTCAAACTGCGAATACGTGCAGAGAGCCAGAATTTGGCTCCAAAATATGGCTCAGGCCTCGAAATTGAGATGTTTGGGATATTTTGAAAACTGCAGCGGGGGAAGGAGACAAATGTGACCAAATGCATTGGCATATGTTGGGTATAAAAAAGTCGTAATTTCAAACTGCAAATACGTGCAGAGAGCCAGAATTTGGCTCCAAAATACGGCTCAGGCCTCGAAATTGGGATATTTGGGATATTTTGAAAACTTCAGGGGGGGAAGGAGACAAATGTGACCAAATAAATGCATTGGCATATGTTGGGTATAAAAAAGTCGTAATTTCAAACTGCGAATACGTGCAGAGAGCCAGAATTTGGCTCCAAAATATGGCTCAGGCCTTGAAATTGGGATTTTTGGGATATTTTGAAAGCTGCAGGGGAGTTTGTGCAAAATGTGACTCACTGCCTCTTTCAGTACTTGGCATATGTTGGGTATTAAAAAGTCGTGTTTTCAAACTGCGAATACGTGAATAGAGCAAGAATTTGGCTCCAAAATATGGCACAGGCCTCGAAATTGGGATGTTTAGGATATTTTGAAAACTGCAGGGAGGTTTGGGACAAATATGACCAAACGCCGCTTTCAGAACTTGGCATATGTTGGGTATACAAAGCCGTAATTTCAAACTGCGAATACGTGCAGAGAGCCAGAATTTGGCTCCAAAATATGGCTCAGGCCTCGAAATTGGGATGTTTGGGATATTTTGAAAACTGCAGGGGGGATTGAGACAAATGTGACCAAACGCATTGGCATATGTTGGGTATAAAAAAGTCGTAATTTCAAAATGCGAATACGTGCAGAGAGCCAGAATTTGGCTACAAAATATGGCTCAGGCCTCGAAATTGGGATGTTTGGGATATTTTGAAAACTGCAGGGGAGTTTGCGCAAAATGTGACTCACTGCCACTTTCAGTACTTGGCATATGTTGGGTATAAAAAGTCGTAATATCAAAATATGAATACGTGCAGAGAGCCAGACGTTGGCTCCAAAATATGACTCAGGCCTCGATATTGGGATGTTTGGGATATTTAGAAAACTGCAGGGAGGTTTGGGACAAATGTGACCAAACGCCGCTTTCAGTACTTGGCATATGTTGGGCATAAAAAAGTCGCAATTTCAAACTGCGAATACGTGCAGAGAGCCAGAATTTGGCTCCAAAACATGGCTAAGGCCTCGAAATTGGGAAATTTTGTATATTTTGAAAACTGCAGGGGAGTTTGTGCAAAATGTGACTCACTGCCGCTTTCAGGACTTGGCATATGTTGGGTATAAAAAGTCGTAATTTCAAACTGCGAATACGTGCAGAGAACCAGAATTTGGCTCCACAATATGGCTCAGGCCTCGAAATTGAGATGTTTGGGATATTTTGAAAACTGCAGGGGGGGGGGGGGAAGGAGACAAATGTGACCAAATGCATTGGCATATGTTGGGTATAAAAAAGTCGTAATTTCAAACTGCGAATACGTGCAGAGAGCCAGAATTTGGCTCCAAAATACGGCTCAGGCCTCGAAATTGGGATATTTGGGATATTTTGAAAACTTCAGGGGGGGAAGGAGACAAATGTGACCAAATGCATTGGCATATGTTGGGTATAAAAAAGTCGTAATTTCAAACTGCGAATACGTGCAGAGAGCCAGAATTTGGCTCCAAAATATGGCTCAGGCCTCGTAATTGGGATTTTTGGGATATTTTGAAAGCTGCAGGGGAGTTTGTGCAAAATGTGACTCACTGCTGCTTTCAGTACTTGGCATATGTTGGGTATAAAAAGTCGTGTTTTCAAACTGCGAATACGTGCATAGAGCAAGAATTTGGCTCCAAAATATGGCTCAGGCCTCGAAATTGGGATATTTGGAATATTTCGAAAACTGCAGGGGAGTTTGTGCAAAATGTGACTCACTGCCTCTTTCAGTACTTGGCATATGTTGGGTATTAAAAAGTCGTGTTTTCAAACTGCGAATAAGTGAATAGAGCAAGAATTTGGCTCCAAAATATGGCTCAGGCCTCGAAATTGGGATGTTTAGGATATTTTGAAAACTGCAGGGAGGTTTGGGACAAATATGACCAAACGCCGCTTTCAGAACTTGGCATATGTTGGGTATACAAAGCCGTAATTTCAAACTGCGAATACGTGCAGAGAGCCAGAATTTGGCTCCAAAATATGGCTCAGGCCTCGAAATTGGGATGTTTGGGATATTTTGAAAACTGCAGGGGGGATTGAGACAAATGTGACCAAACGCATTGGCATATGTTGGGTATAAAAAAGTCGTAATTTCAAAATGCGAATACGTGCAGAGAGCCAGAATTTGGCTACAAAATATGGCTCAGGCCTTGAAATTGGGATGTTTGGGATATTTTGAAAACTGCAGGGGAGTTTGCGCAAAATGTGACTCACTGCCACTTTCAGTACTTGTCATATGTTGGGTATAAAAATTCGTAATATCAAAATATGAATACGTGCAGAGAGCCAGAATTTGGCTACAAAATATGGCTCAGGCCTCGAAATTGGGATGTTTGGGATATTTTGAAAACTGCAGGGGAGTTTGCGCAAAATGTGACTCACTGCCACTTTCAGTACTTGGCATATGTTGGGTATAAAAAGTCGTAATATCAAAATATGAATACGTGCAGAGAGCCAGACGTTGGCTCCAAAATAAGACTCAGGCCTCGATATTGGGATGTTTGGGATATTTAGAAAACTGCAGGGAGGTTTGGGCCAAATGTGACCAAACGCCGCTTTCAATACTTGGCATATGTTGGGCATAAAAAAGTCGCAATTTCAAACTGCGAATACGTGCAGAGAGCCAGAATTTGGCTCCAAAACATGGCTAAGGCCTCGTATATGGGAAATTTTGTATATTTTGAAAACTGCAGGGGAGTTTGTGCAAAATGTGACTCACTGCTGCTTTCAGTACTTTGCATATGTTGGGTATAAAAAGTCGTAATGTTAAACTGCGACTACGTGCAGAGAGCCAGAATTTGGCTCCAAAATATGGCTCAGGCCTCGAAATTGGGATATTTGGGATATTTTGAAAACTGCAGGGGAGTTTGTGCAAAATGTGACTCACTGCTGTTGGCATATGTTGGGTATAAAAAGTCGTGTTTTCAAACTGCGAATACGTGCAGAGAGCCAGAATTTTGCTCCAAAATATTGCTCAGGCCTCGAAATTGGGATATTTGGAATATTTCGAAAACTGCAGGGGAGTTTGTGCAAAATGTGACTCACTGCCGCTTTCAGTACTTGGCATATGTTGGGTATTAAAAAGTCGTGTTTTCAAACTGCGAATACGTGCATAGAGCAAGAATTTGGCTCCAAAATATGGCTCAGGCCTCGAAATTGGGATGTTTAGGATATTTTGAAAACTGCATGGAGGTTTGGGACAAATATGACCAAAAGCCGCTTTCAGTACTTGGCATATGTTGGGTATACAAAGCCGTAATTTCAAACTGCGAATACGTGCAGAGAGCCAGAATTTGGCTCCAAAATATGGCTCAGGCCTCGAAATTGGGATGTTTGGGATATTTTGAAAACTGCAGGGGGGATTGAGACAAATGTGACCAAACGCATTGGCATATGTTGGGTATAAAAAAGTCGTAATTTCAAAATGCGAATACGTGCAGATAGCCAGAATTTGGCTCCAAAATATGGCTCAGGCCTCGAAATAGGGATGTTTGGAATATTTTGAAATCTGCAGGGGAGTTTGCGCAAATTGTGACTCACTGCCACTTTCAGTACTTGGCATATGTAGGGTATAAAAAGTCGTAATATCAAAATATGAATACGTGCAGAGAGCCAGACGTTGGCTCCAAATTATGACACAGGCCTCGATATTGGGATGTTTGGGATATTTAGAAAATTGCAGGGAGGATTGGGACAAATGTGACCAAACGCCGCTTTCAGTACTTGGCATATGTTGGGTATTAAAAAGTCGTAATTTCAAACTGCGAATACGTGCATAGAGCAAGAATTTGGCTCCAAAATATGGCTCAGGCCTCGAAATTGGGATATTTGGAATATTTCGAAAACTGCAGGGGAGTTTGTGCAAAATGTGACTCACTTCCGCTTTCAGGACTTGGCATATGTTGGGTATAAAAAGTCGTAATTTCAAACTGCGAATACGTGCAAAGAGCCAGAATTTGGCTCCAAAATATGGCTCAGGCCTCGAAATTGAGATGTTTGGGATATTTTGAAAACTGCAGGGGGGGAAGGAGACAAATGTGACCAAATGCATTGGCATATGTTAGGTATAAAAAAGTCGTAATTTCAAACTGCGAATACGTGCAGAGAGCCAGAATTTGGCTCCAAAATATGGCTCAGGCCTCGAAATAGGGATATTTGGGATATTTTGAAAACTTCAGGGGGGGAAGGAGACAAATGTGACCAAATAAATGCATTGGCATATGTTGGGTATAAAAAAGTCGTAATTTCAAACTGCGAATACTTGCAGAGAGCCAGAATTTGGCTCCAAAATATGGCTCAGGCCTCGAAATTGGGATATTTGGGATATTTTGAAAGCTGCAGGGGAGTTTGTGCAAAATGTGACTCACTGCTGCTTTCAGTACTTGGCATATGTTGGGTATAAAAAGTCGTGTTTTCAAACTGCGGATACGTGCATAGAGCAAGAATTTGGCTCCAAAATATGGCTCAGGCCTCGAAATTGGGATATTTGGAATATTTCGAAAACTGCAGGGGAGTTTGTGCAAAATGTGACTCACTGCCTCTTTCAGTACTTGGCATATGTTGGGTATTAAAAATTCGTGTTTTCAAACTGCGAATACGTGCATAGAGAAAGAATTTGGCTCCAAAATATGGCTCAGGCCTCGAAATTGGGATGTTTAGGATATTTTGAAAACTGCAAGGAGGTTTGGGACAAATATGATCAAACGCCGCTTTCAGTACTTGGCTTATGTTGGGTATACAAAGCCGTAATTTCAAACTGCGAATACGTGCAGAGAGCCAGAATTTGGCTCCAAAATATGGCTCAGGCCTCGAAATTGGGATGTTTGGGATATTTTGAAAACTGCAGGGGGGATTGAGACAAATGTGACCAAACGCATTGGCATATGTTGGGTATAAAAAGTCGTAATTTCAAAATGCGAATACGTGCAGAGAGCCAGAATTTGGCTACAAAATATGGCTCAGGCCTCGAAATTGGGATGTTTGGGTTATTTTGAAAACTGCAGGGGAGTTTGCGCAAAATGTGACTCACTGCCACTTTCAGTACTTGGCATATGTTGGGTATAAAAAGTCGTAATATCAAAATATGAATACGTGCAGAGAGCCAGAATTTGGCTACAAAATATGGCTCAGGCCTCGAAATTGGGATGTTTGGGATATTTTGAAAACTGCAGGGGAGTTTGCGCAAAATGTGACTCACTGCCACTTTCATTACTTGGCATATGTTGGGTATAAAAAGTCGTAATATCAAAATATGAATACGTGCAGAGAGCCAGACGTTGGCTCCAAAATATGACTCAGGCCTCGATATTGGGATGTTTGGGATATTTAGAAAACTGCAGGGAGGTTTGGGACAAATGTGACCAAACGCCGCTCTCAGTACTTGGCATATGTTGGGCATAAAAAAGCCGCAATTTCAAACTGCGAATACGTGCAGAGAGCCAGAATTTGGCTCCAAAACATAGCTAAGGCCTCGAAATTTTGAAATTTTGTATATTTTGAAAACTGCAGGGGAGTTTGTGCAAAATGTGACTCACTGCTGCTTTCAGTACTTGGCATATGTTGGGTATAAAAAGTCGTAATTTCAAACTGCGACTACGTGCAGAGAGCCAGAATGTTGCTCCAAAATATGGCTCAGGCCTCGAAATTGGGATATTTGGAATATTTCGAAAACTGCAGGGGAGTTTGTGCAAAATGTGACTCACTTCCGCTTTCAGGACTTGGCATATGTTGGGTATAAAAAGTCGTAATTTCAAACTGCGAATACGTGCAAAGAGCCAGAATTTGGCTCCAAAATATGGCTCAGGCCTCGAAATTGAGATGTTTGGGATATTTTGAAAACTGCAGGGGGGGAAGGAGACAAATGTGACCAAATGCATTGGCATATGTTGGGTATAAAAAAGTCGTAATTTCAAACTGCGAATACGTGCAGAGAGCCAGAATTTGGCTCCAAAATATGGCTCAGGCCTCGAAATTGGGATATTTGGGATATTTTGAAAACTTCAGGGGGGGAAGGAGACAAATGTGACCAAATAAATGCATTGGCATATGTTGGGTATAAAAAAGTCGTAATTTCAAACTGCGAATACTTGCAGAGAGCCAGAATTTGGCTCCAAAATATGGCTCAGGCCTCGAAATTGGGATATTTGGGATATTTTGAAAGCTGCAGGGGAGTTTGTGCAAAATGTGACTCACTGCTGCTTTCAGTACTTGGCATATGTTGGGTATAAAAAGTCGTGTTTTCAAACTGCGAATACGTGCATAGAGCAAGAATTTGGCTCCAAAATATGGCTCAGGCCTCGAAATTGGGATATTTGGAATATTTCGAAAACTGCAGGGGAGTTTGTGCAAAATGTGACTCACTGCCTCTTTCAGTACTTGGCATATGTTGGGTATTAAAAATTCGTGTTTTCAAACTGCGAATACGTGCATAGAGCAAGAATTTGGCTCCAAAATATGGCTCAGGCCTCGAAATTGGGATGTTTAGGATATTTTGAAAACTGCAGGGAGGGTTTTGGACATATATGACCAAACGCCGCTTTCAGAACTTGGCATATGTTGGGTATACAAAGCCGTAATTTGAAACTGCGAATACGTGCAGAAAGCCAGAATTTGGCTCCAAAATATGGCTCAGGCCTCGAAATTGGGATGTTTTGGATATTTTGAAAACTGCAGGGGGGATTGAGACAAATGTGACCAAACGCAATGGCATATGTTGGGTATAAAAAAGTAGTAATTTCAAAATGCGAATACATGCAGAGAGCCAGAATTTGGCTACAAAATATGGCTCAGGCCTCGAAATTGGGATGTTTGGGATATTTTGAAAACTGCAGGGGAGTTTGCGCAAAATGTGACTCACTGCCACTTTCAGTACTTGGCATATGTTGGGTATAAAAAGTCGTAATATCAATATATGAATACGTGCAGAGAGCCAGACGTTGGCTCCAAAATAAGACTCAGGCCTCGATATTGGGATGTTTGGGATATTTAGAAAACTGCAGGGAGGTTTGGGACAAATGTGACCAAACGCCGCTTTCAGTACTTGGCATATGTTGGGCATAAAAAAGTCGCAATTTCAAACTGCGAATACGTGCAGAGAGCCAGAATTTGGCTCCAAAACATGGCTAAGGCCTCGAAATTTGGAAATTTTGTATATTTTGAAAACTGCAGGGGAGTTTGTGCAAAATGTGACTCACTGCTGCTTTCAGTACTTTGCATATGTTGGGTATAAAAAGTCGTAATGTTAAACTGCGACTACGTGCAGAGAGCCAGAATTTGGCTCCAAAATATGGCTCAGGCCTCGAAATTGGGATATTTGGGATATTTTGAAAACTGCAGGGGAGTTTGTGCAAAATGTGACTCACTGTTGTTGGCATATGTTCGGTATAAAAAGTCGTTTTTTCAAACTGCGAATACGTGCAGAGAGCCAGAATTTTGCTCCAAAATAGGCTCAGGCCTCGAAATTGGGATATTTGGAATATTTCGAAAACTGCAGGGGAGTTTGTGCAAAATGTTACTCACTGCCGCTTTCAGTACTTGGCATATGTTGGGTATTAAAAAGTCGTGTTTTCAAACTGCGAATACTTGCATAGAGCAAGAATTTGGCTGCAAAATATGGCTCAGGCCTCGAAATTGGGATGTTTAGGATATTTTGAAAACTGCAGGGAGGTTTGGGACAAATATGATCAAACGCCGCTTTCAGTACTTGGCATATGTTGGGTATACAAAGCCGTAATTTCAAACTGCGAATACGTGCAGAGCCAGAATTTGGGTCCAAAATATGGCTCAGGCCTCGAAATTGGGATGTTTTGGATATTTTGAAAACTGCAGGGGGGATTGAGGCAAATGTGACCAAACGCATTGGCATATGTTGGGTATAAAAAGTCGTAATTTCAAAATGCGAATACGTGCAGAGAGCCAGAATTTGGCTACAAAATATGGCTCAGGCCTCGAAATTGGGATGTTTGGGTTATTTTGAAAACTGTGGGAAAAACCTGCTGGGATTGATATAAGAGGAGACTACCAGGGACTGGTACTGAACTAAATTAAAAATTTACTGTCTGCAAATTAATTCAACTAATATCTCTAGCTAGGGTTGTAAATCCTAGATCCTCTTTTCCTAATGACAGATTGTGGGCTGTAAGGGACAGGTGGGGTGAATGACTTTGTTGATAGAAGTTCCAATCCACCTGTAGACAGGGATCTCACATCAGCTTGTATTTTATACAAGGATAAGATTTAATAAATTCAGTTATATGACTGAACACTGGCTCTGTTTAAATCAGGGATTTAAACATACATAGTCTAACCTAGCACCATAACTTACAGCCAATAGATTCTTATACTATAAACAACAAATTAAATTGTAAAAGTATAATTAATTACCTTAAATGTAGTCTAAATACTGTTAAGAAACTACTAGATTATATTCAATTAAATGAACTTATATGATAACTTAAAAAATAACTAAGCAAGCAATTGATAACTTAATTTATATATTCAAATATATATGCAGACATATTCAATTTATACAGTTAGCTTGACTGAATCTTTTCCAACACTGTGGACACTTATGAGGTTTTTACTTATTGAGGCTGAATTCTTTCTGACACAATGGACACTCATGAGGTTCAGTGCTTGGATAAGATTCACAGCTACACTACAATTTTAATAAACTTACTGATATGTGAGGCTTAGCCTCGCTTTTTAACCAACAGACAGATTTATAGGATATTAAAGTTACACAAGCATACAATTGGCCAATCATACACCAAATAACCTTCAATATACTTCTCTGCCAGTCGGGGTGCCTGTCTGACAAGTTTGCCAGACTGATTAACTCTCTCTTGTTGAGTTTAGGCACGATATTTTGCTACAGCGTTGCTGTATGATGATCTGGTAGCGTTGCTACGTGATTATCCCTGCTGTTGCAGAAGAATGAGTTGATAAAGATAAAGAATGAAGGTGGAGGAAACCGTGTCACCGTGATCTCCACTATACACTCTTATTTTATGTAATGTTCCAGGATTTTCCTTGTAGATATTGTCCAGGTACTCCCCCAGTTCTAGAGAGTATTCACTGGCGATAAAAAATATTAGATAAGGTGTCCTTGAGCTGGTAATGTTCGCTAAGGATCAGTCACTTGTTCACTCATTTGTAAACAAACGCGGAGTGCCGCGAGGCATCGTCGTGGGCGCTTCTCGCCCCCGAGATGCTCCTCCCTCTCCCTTGAGAGGTAACTTTCAATGAATATTGATTGATTATTTTTACAGTCTAGACTTATGATTAAGATAAGATGTGATTATAATATAATTAGATATAAGATTTAAAGATTATAAGTAGTATTTGAAAGTACCACTGAATCTTATTAAGGATTTGATATTATCCCTACCGGATGTTGAATAAATGTTCCAATAGTTTTTTAATTAACAAATCCTTCTAGAAGCTTCTGGATCCTTGAAAGATCATGTACAAAGTCACGTAGGCATCAAAAGGGCCCCTGTTGCGTACGTGTTCATGGTGCCATTGTCATCCAGGATCAAGCTCTATAATGAATCTATAATGATTCTAATATGATTTTTATACGATTTAGATATGATTTTGATATGATTTAGATATGATATAGAAATTATACATTTCTTAGATGATTATTAGATATGGTGGGTAAAAATTTCCCACATCTTCCAGAGGGAGAGAACTGGCACAGAGTCCAATACTTAGGACAATAGTAACCATATGTATTTATTTACTCTCCATTGGATTGATAATGCAAGTGCAAATTTTGCTTGCACTTTTGTGCTGCTGTCCGTTGTGGACGATTGTGTCTGTTAGGAGTCTGTGGGTCTTGTGGAGTTAGAGTGTCTTGAGGTCTCTCAGGATCTAACTGCAGCTGGCTCACTGATTCCATGTGGATGAGTTTGTCCAATGTCTTCAGGGAAGTTGTTCCTTTAGACAGGATTTTGACTATTCTCAAAATCCCCTGACTATCTGGACGGACTGAGACAACTTTACCTAATGGCCAGTCAGCCCTATGGCCATCACTGTCTACCAAGACAATATCGCCAGGTTGGAGATTAGCTATATTATGTGGGACATTGGCCCCATAGTGATGTTCTCGTAGAGATGTAAGATATTCTTTTGTCCAAACATCATTCCATTTTTGGATTATGCTGGACAGATGCTTATACCCTTGAACCAACTCGCTCTGACCCACATATGAGGGATCTCTGATCTCATCATCCACTAGAGATGGTACTGGAGTCAGAGGTCTTCCATACATTAGGTGGGCAGGACTTAATGGCTCATGTTGAGTAGGATCCTCAGACAAGTAAGTCAACGGCCGGTTATTCACCCTCGATTCTATTTGCGTGATTACTGTCTGGAGTTCTTGAAGATTGATTTTCTGACGGTGTAGAGATTTTCTCAAGGATCTTTTTACAGTTCCTATTAACCGTTCATAAAATCCTCCGTGCCATGGGGCTCTCGGAGGGATAAATTTCCATCTGCAATGACGCTGTTCCAGTGTGGAAGTAACTGCAGGATGGGAACAGATTTCCCGTAGACATGCTTCTCCAGCTACCAAGTTTGCTCCGTTATCTGAAATCATCAGCTTAGGGCATGATCAGCGCGCTGCGAATCTGCGGAAAGCTTGAATAAATGATTGAGCAGTCATATCGGGTGTTACCTCTAGATGTACTGCCCTGGTGGTAGCACAGGTGAACAGACAGATGTATGCCTTGATAGGTTGCTTATCTGCAGTCCCTGTTAGATATATTGCTCCTGTATAATCTGCTCCTGTCGTTTCGAAAGGTTGTAGATGGACCACTCGTTCCTTTGGTAGGGGTGGTGGCCCTGGATAAGAGCAAGTTCTTGCATCGTACCTTCGGCATATCATGCAATTCTTTAAGATTGATTTGACTGACTGTCTTCCCTGAGGAATCCAGTACTGCTGTCTGATTCGTGTGAGTGTGTCTAACACTCCTCCATGGTTGATGATTTGTTGATGTGTATGTAACACAATCAACCTTGTGATCCAATGATTTTTTGGTAAAAGCCATGGATGCACGGTATCTAGATTGATATCTGCGTGTTTAAGTCTCCCTCCACAACGCAGAATGTTGTGATTTTCTTGGTCTATCCACAGACCGAGATTGTGTTTTAACTTATGAGGAAGATTTTCATAGTTATTCCCATAAGTTTCTCTCTGGGCTTGTCTTACCCAATAGAGAAGTGCATCTGGAAAAGTGTATTTTATACCTTTTTTCCTGAGATAATGAAACACGTTCTGTGTTACATTGATTAATTTGATGAGCGAGGAGTAACGAGTACAATCCAAGACTGATATTTGAGCTTGCTGCCTGGTGGTAGTTATGGTTTGTGTCGAGATGACGTGTGGCTTTTGTTCAGGCCAACTACCATTCACTAACCATCGAGGCCCATGAAACCAAATATCTGCCTTTGCAAACTGTTTAAATGTCATACCTCTTGATAAGAGATCAGCTGGATTATCCTTTGTTGGTACATGCAACAATTGAAAGCCTGCGGAAATTTCTTTAATTTCCGAGACGCGATTTTTTACATATGGAGTTGGACAGTTGTCGTTTCGTACCCATTGTAAGACAGCTTCATTGTCAGACCATATAATGACATCTTTGATGTTCATGGTAGACAAGACTTGTTTGATATGCACTGCTAAGCGTGTGCCAGTTAGCAGTGCTGTTAGTCCCATCTGAGGCAAAGTCCTCTTTTTTAATGGAGCGACTCTGGCCTTAGAGGTGATAAGATATGATTGATTAGAAGTCACTAAGTAAGCACAAGCTCCAAAAGCTTTGGCTGACGAGTCTGCGAATACATGTAGTGATACTTCTTCATTTTCCTCGACTATGTGTCTCGGAAAGATTATCTTTTCAACTAAAGTTTGTTCTTGAGCCACTTCCATCCAAGCTTTTTGTAACTGGATTGGTAGTGGATCATCCCAACCAACCTTAGCTTTCCATGCTTCTTGCACCAATAAACGCCACTTGATAGTCAAAGGATTTAGTAGACCAAGTGGGTCGAATACTTTGCTAACTTGTGAAAGCAAATCCCTTTTTGTAGTGATGTTGTAATTTACTGGCACGGATTTGATCGATATTGTGTCCGAGATTAAATCCCAATCTATACCTAACACCTTTTGTGATTCTGGTACGTGATATTCAGGGTAATCTCTTGCTATTTGATTATTCAATGTTGCATTATTAGAGGCCCAAGATTGTAGTGGCATGTTGGCACCTTGTAGCTCCTTGTTGGCCTCTTGATATAATTGTAACAGTTCAGTAGTACTGTTAACTGTCCCTTGAAAATTATCTACATATAGATTTTGACTGATTTCAGTCTTACAGGGACTTGATGATTTCTTCAGATGAGTATCTAGAGTTGCTTGCAACAGAAATGGACTGCTTGTCGCGCCAAAAAGAACTGATGAGAATCTGAAAGTCACTACAGGACTATTGACATCTTCTGGGTTCTCTACCCATAGAAACTTAGTGAAGTCTCTATCTTCTTCCTGTAAGCCAACTCTTAGAAAGGCCTTACTTATATCTGCTGAATACGCATATTTGTTAAGTCTAAACTTCAACAGTATGTCATACAATTTCTGAGTTAGACTTGGACCTGTTTGCAAACAATCATTTAGACTGGTTCCTTGGGGTCCAGATTTAGAGCTACAATTAAAAACTATCCGTAAAGGAGTCGTTTTTGATTCTCTCATTACAGCCATGTGAGGTAAAAAATGGCCTGTTTGCGTATTGTCATGTTTCCCGACTTCGATGAATTTATTCTTTAATTGTTGAGCAATAATCTCATGATAGAGCTTTAAATGCTCAGGCCTTTTTCTTAGCTTTGCTAGTTGAGATTTAAATTGACTATAAGCCATGTGATAATTGGTAGGTAAGGTTTTATGGTTGATTTTCCATGGTAGCCTTACCCAGTACTGTCCATCATGGTACTGTACAGTTTCTAAGTACTGATTGTATGCACAGACATCATCAGGACTTGGTTGTTCAGGAATTATTCCTATGGCATCAAGTTCCCACAATTGATGTACAGATTCTAATCCATCATCAATCATGTGGGGGATTTTAAGTGGTGACTGTTCTTTGCCTAGTCATGCCACTATTACAATTTCTGTATGATGTGATTTTTCAGGAGTTGAAGGTTCAAGATCTAGTATAGGTCCTGTCATCAATATGCCTCCTGCTGATTTGAGTATATTCATACCCATAGATTCTTCTGATCCTAGAATGAATCGATGATAGTAGTCAGCTCCAATCAGGATTCCGATATCCCCTATGAGGTCAGAATCGAGTAGAGGATCTGCTAATTGGATTCCTTTTTCTTTTAGGAATTTAATAGTTGCTGTCAGACCAGTCACTTCCATTTCAGTAGGAATTTTATCAACTACTATGGCTTCTACTGTCCTTTGGGATGTACCTAGACAGACATTGAGTTTTACTACTGGAAAGGTTCTACGACCAGAATTAGTAAAAAACCCTGATATAGAGGTAGATACTTGCTTTGAAGATTTAAGTTGTAAATCTTCTGCCATCTTTTTACTGATAAAGGTTTTCTGTGACCCTTGATCAAAAAAGCCTCTAGTTGGAATACAAATAACTTGATTGCATAGTTCTAGCTGTGCAGTAGGCAATATGGCTGCTGTAACAATTTCTGTATCCAAGTCGTTGACATTGCTCATTACTGTACAGAATTGTACGGCTGTTGTGGTATTATCATCTTTGGGCTTTGCCTGAGATGCAGGTTGATTATTGGAAGTCTGTGATCTGGATTGAGTGTTAATATCACTACAGAGTGCTGTGTGATGTACACTTTTATGACAATATTGGCAGTTCTGTAATTGAGTGTTACACTCACTTGTATCGTGCTTCCGTAGACAACGAATGCACCTGTTCAGAGATTTCAGTCGATCGATTCGACTGGCACGGCCTACATAAACTGTGCATTGATAAATGGTATGTGCTTCTTGACAGAATAAACATTTTGGGGCACTTGCAGCTCCTTTTGTCTTATCTGTCTTAGGAGCTTGGTTTCCTACAGTTCTGTTAACTGTGGGGGATATAGCATAAGAGCCAACATTATTCTGTTTCCACTTTGCAGAAGAGGAGTTTTGTTGCCTTGATTTTTGACTGCCATTTTGGACATTTTTGTATTTGTCCGTGGATTCACCTTTGGGGATTTTTTCTTGAGATCTAAGTTTTCCTCGGCTTCGTAATCTTTGTACGTAAGCTCGAAGTCCATCAAAGATTTGGCTTTGTGATAAGATGTTGTTACAAGTATGTAAAACTTGTAGGTAAGTAACTACATGCAAGTAGGTGATACAAGCATGTAACACTTGTACTCCTCCAAGGATTTCCTTAAAGGATGAATTGTATCTGTAATAATGTGTATCTACATTATTCATGATGTAATGAAGCATTTTGCTTCTTATTTTTTCTCGGCTTTGCCTTTTCTATTAAGTAAGTCTCTTTGAGATGCTTGATTAACTTCAGATTTTCTGAGGCTGCTTTCACTCCAGTGAAAGCATGAGATTAAGTGATCAAGACTTTATTCTTGGATTAAGATAGTTATCTTAGATGGATGATAATATTTGTATTGACATTGTCAATGGGCTGTTAGCCTTTCAGATTGTGTTGTGAGATTAAGATTGGTCTTAATCCCCAATTGTAGACTATTGTAGCCAAGTGATGATGACATTTGTCTTATCACCTGATTTAAATGGTCTGTAGGCTGTAGATTCAAGTGATTTTTTAGACACTTTGTGTCCTTTTCTTTTCTGTTTCAGTTGCTGGTGGAATACTGTTAGTCATTTTGACCTTTTCCGAGTTTCGGAGATTCCGAGATTTTTCTCTTTTTTTCTGATGAATATGTTTGATGTTAATGTATTTTGATAAATGAGCTTTCCTGTCTACTTAGGTAATGATTCCAAAGATCGTCCTTCATTTCCTCCCTGGAATCTGGTTGTAGCAGGTGTTCAATTATCAAAAGTACTGTAATAATTTGATTTGTGACCCGAATGCACGAATGCACCAAGTTCGTAAATCTTGTAATAATTTTTTAAAAATAGTAAATGGCACTATTTTTGCAAAGTTATTACAAAATCTGTTACCATAATAATTGTTAGATAAAATACAGTAGTATGTCTACTGGTTTTACCTGTAATAGGGTATGATATAGTTAATTATAGTTAGATTGTAAGGAATGCTCTTACAGTGATAACACTTTTTTAAAGAATATTATGTAATGAGCAGCTCTGAAAATCAGTAGATTAGAGATAATGCTAGATAATACACTTAAATATATATGTAATGTTACCACAAGTGAGGTAGGTAATGGTATTTTATGATTAAGATGAAATTGTGTCTTTGACACTGATATAATTAAGTACTGTGGTTTCTTAACACTGAACAGTATCAGTATGCTATGAATGCTTACTAGTTAATGGATATGGTGGCTTAAGCCACTGCTAACAGTTTGTTTACTTAGATATATAGCTATGATAAATATTGGCTGATAGCTAGGTTAGGCTAGAATATGTAAGAATTATTCCAATGCAAAATCAAGAAGTTTCTTATGTATTTGGCATTGAAATATTCGGTAAACGAATGATCATAAATATCTAGGTACAAAGGACCATTATTATCTAGGTTCGAAGGACCATTAATGTGGAAAAAACCTGCTGGGATTGATATAAGAGGAGACTACCAGGGACTTGTACTGAACTAAATTAAAAATTTACTGTCTGCAAATTAATTCAACTAATATCTCTAGCTAGGGTTGTAAATCCTAGATCCTCTTTTCCTAATGACAGATTGTGGGCTGTAAGGGACAGGTGGGGTGAATGACTTTGTTGATAGAAGTTCCAATCCACCTGTAGACAGGGATCTCACATCAGCTTGTATTTTATACAAGGATAAGATTTAATAAATTCAGTTATATGACTGAACACTGGCTCTGTTTAAATCAGGGATTTAAACATACATAGTCTAACCTAGCACCATAACTTACAGCCAATAGATTCTTATACTATAAACAACAAATTAAATTGTAAAAGTATAATTAATTACCTTAAATGTAGTCTAAATACTGTTAAGTAACTACTAGATTATATTCAATTAAATGAACTTATATGATAACTTAAAAAATAACTAAGCAAGCAATTGATAACTTAATTTATATATTCAAATATATATGCAGACATATTCAATTTATACAGTTAGCTTGACTGAATCTTTTCCAACACTGTGGACACTTGTGAGGTTTTTACTTATTGAGGCTGAATTCTTTCTGACACAATGGACACTCATGAGGTTCAGTGCTTGGATAAGATTCACAGCTACACTACAATTTTAATAAACTTACTGATATGTGAGGCTTAGCCTCGCTTTTTAACCAACAGACAGATTTATAGGATATTAAAGTTACACAAGCATACAATTGGCCAATCATACACCAAATAACCTTCAATATACTTCTCTGCCAGTCGGGGTGCCTGTCTGACAAGTTTGCCAGACTGATTAACTCTCTCTTGTTGAGTTTAGGCACGATATTTTGCTACAGCGTTGCTGTATGATGATCTGGTAGCGTTGCTACGTGATTATCCCTGCTGTTGCAGAAGAATGAGTTGATAAAGATAAAGAATGAAGGTGGAGGAAACCGTGTCACCGTGATCTCCACTATACACTCTTATTTTATGTAATGTTCCAGGATTTTCCTTGTAGATATTGTCCAGGTACTCCCCCAGTTCTAGAGAGTATTCACTGGCGATAAAAAATATTAGATAAGGTGTCCTTGAGCTGGTAATGTTCGCTAAGGATCAGTCACTTGTTCACTCATTTGTAAACAAACGCGGAGTGCCGCGAGGCATCGTCGTGGGCGCTTCTCGCCCCCGAGATGCTCCTCCCTCTCCCTTGAGAGGTAACTTTCAATGAATATTGATTGATTATTTTTACAGTCTAGACTTATGATTAAGATAAGATGTGATTATAATATAATTAGATATAAGATTTAAAGATTATAAGTAGTATTTGAAAGTACCACTGAATCTTATTAAGGATTTGATATTATCCCTACCGGATGTTGAATAAATGTTCCAATAGTTTTTTAATTAACAAATCCTTCTAGAAGCTTCTGGATCCTTGAAAGATCATGTACAAAGTCACGTAGGCATCAAAAGGGCCCCTGTTGCGTACGTGTTCATGGTGCCATTGTCATCCAGGATCAAGCTCTATAATGAATCTATAATGATTCTAATATGATTTTTATACGATTTAGATATGATTTTGATATGATTTAGATATGATATAGAAATTATACATTTCTTAGATGATTATTAGATATGGTGGGTAAAAATTTCCCACAAAAACTGCAGGGGAGTTTGCGCAAAATGTGACTCACTGCCACTTTCAGTACTTGGCATATGTTGGGTATAAAAAGTCGTAATATCAAAATATGAATACGTGCAGAGAGCCAGAATTTGGCTACAAAATATGGCTCAGGCCTCGAAATTGGGATGTTTGGGATATTTTGAAAACTGCAGCGGGGGAAGGAGACAAATGTGACCAAATGCATTGGCATATGTTGGGTATAAAAAAGTCGTAATTTCAAACTGCAAATACGTGCAGAGAGCCAGAATTTGGCTCCAAAATACGGCTCAGGCCTCGAAATTGGGATATTTGGGATATTTTGAAAACTTCAGGGGGGGAAGGAGACAAATGTGACCAAATGCATTGGCATATGTTGGGTATAAAAAAGTCGTAATTTCAAACTGCGAATACGTGCAGAGAGCCAGAATTTGGCTCCAAAATATGGCTCAGGCCTTGAAATTGGGATTTTTGGGATATTTTGAAAGCTGCAGGGGAGTTTGTGCAAAATGTGACTCACTGCCTCTTTCAGTACTTGGCATATGTTGGGTATTAAAAAGTCGTGTTTTCAAACTGCGAATACGTGAATAGAGCAAGAATTTGGCTCCAAAATATGGCTCAGGCCTCGAAATTGGGATGTTTAGGATATTTTGAAAACTGCAGGGAGGTTTGGGACAAATATGACCAAACGCCGCTTTCAGAACTTGGCATATGTTGGGTATACAAAGCCGTAATTTCAAACTGCGAATACGTGCAGAGAGCCAGAATTTGGCTCCAAAATATGGCTCAGGCCTCGAAATTGGGGTGTTTGGGTTATTTTGAAAACTGCAGGGGGGATTGAGACAAATGTGACCAAACGCATTGGCATATGTTGGGTATAAAAAAGTCGTAATTTCAAAATGCGAATATGTGCAGAGAGCCAGAATTTGGCTACAAAATATGGCTCAGGCCTCGAAATTGGGATGTTTGGGATATTTTGAAAACTGCAGGGGAGTTTGCGCAAAATGTGACTCACTGCCACTTTCAGTACTTGGCATATGTTGGGTATAAAAAGTCGTAATATCAAAATATGAATATGTGCAGAGAGCCAGACGTTGGCTCTAAAATATGACTCAGGCCTCGATATTGGGATGTTTGGGATATTTAGAAAACTGCAGGGAGGTTTGGGACAAATGTGACCAAACGCCGCTTTCAGTACTTGGCATATGTTGGGCATAAAAAATTCGCAATTTCAAACTGCGAATACGTGCAGAGAGCCAGAATTTGGCTCCAAAACATGGCTAAGGCCTCGAAATTGGGAAATTTTGTATATTTTGAAAACTGCAGGGGAGTTTGTGCAAAATGTGACTCACTGCCGCTTTCAGAACTTGGCATATGTTGGGTATAAAAAGTCGTAATTTCAAACTGCGAATACGTGCAGAGAGCCAGAATTTGGCTCCAAAATATGGCTCAGGCCTCGAAATTGAGATGTTTGGATATTTTGAAAACTGCAGGGGGGGGGGGGGGGAAGGAGACAAATGTGACCAAATGCATTGGCATATGTTGGGTATAAAAAAGTCGTAATTTCAAACTGCGAATACGTGCAGAGAGCCAGAATTTGGCTCCAAAATACGGCTCAGGCCTCGAAATTGGGATATTTGGGATATTTTGAAAACTTCAGGGGGGGAAGGAGACAAATGTGACCAAATGCATTGGCATATGTTGGGTATAAAAAAGTCGTAATTTCAAACTGCGAATACGTGCAGAGAGCCAGAATTTGGCTCCAAAATATGGCTCAGGCCTCGTAATTGGGATTTTTGGGATATTTTGAAAGCTGCAGGGGAGTTTGTGCAAAATGTGACTCACTGCTGCTTTCAGTACTTGGCATATGTTGGGTATAAAAAGTCGTGTTTTCAAACTGCGAATACGTGCATAGAGCAAGAATTTGGCTCCAAAATATGGCTCAGGCCTCGAAATTGGGATATTTGGAATATTTCGAAAACTGCAGGGGAGTTTGTGCAAAATGTGACTCACTGCCTCTTTCAGTACTTGGCATATGTTGGGTATTAAAAAGTCGTGTTTTCAAACTGCGAATACGTGAATAGAGCAAGAATTTGGCTCCAAAATATGGCTCAGGCCTCGAAATTGGGATGTTTAGGATATTTTGAAAACTGCAGGGAGGTTTGGGACAAATATGACCAAACGCCGCTTTCAGAACTTGGCATATGTTGGGTATACAAAGCCATAATTTCAAACTGCGAATACGTGCAGAGAGCCAGAATTTGGCTCCAAAATATGGCTCAGGCCTCGAAATTGGGATGTTTGGGATATTTTGAAAACTGCAGGGGGGATTGAGACAAATGTGACCAAACGCATTGGCATATGTTGGGTATAAAAATTCGTAATTTCAAAATGCGAATACGTGCAGAGAGCCAGAATTTGGCTACAAAATATGGCTCAGGCCTCGAAATTGGGATGTTTGGGATATTTTGAAAACTGCAGGGGAGTTTGCGCAAAATGTGACTCACTGCCACTTTCAGTACTTGTCATATGTTGGGTATAAAAATTCGTAATATCAAAATATGAATACGTGCAGAGAGCCAGAATTTGGCTACAAAATATGGCTCAGGCCTCGAAATCGGGATGCTTGGGATATTTTGAAAACTGCAGGGGAGTTTGCGCAAAATGTGACTCACTGCCACTTTCAGTACTTGGCATATGTTGGGTATAAAAAGTCGTAATATCAAAATATGAATACGTGCAGAGAGCCAGACGTTGGCTCCAAAATAAGACTCAGGCCTCGATATTGGGATGTTTGGGATATTTAGAAAACTGCAGGGAGGTTTGGGCCAAATGTGACCAAACGCCGCTTTCAATACTTGGCATATGTTGGGCATAAAAAAGTCGCAATTTCAAACTGCGAATACGTGCAGAGAGCCAGAATTTGGCTCCAAAACGTGGCTAAGGCCTCGTATATGGGAAATTTTGTATATTTTGAAAACTGCAGGGGAGTTTGTGCAAAATGTGACTCACTGCTGCTTTCAGTACTTTGCATATGTTGGGTATAAAAAGTCGTAATGTTAAACTGCGACTACGTGCAGAGAGCCAGAATTTGGCTCCAAAATATGGCTCAGGCCTCGAAATTGGGATATTTGGGATATTTTGAAAACTGCAGGGGAGTTTGTGCAAAATGTGACTCACTGCTTTTGGCATATGTTGGGTATAAAAAGTCGTGTTTTCAAACTGCGAATACGTGCAGAGAGCCAGAATTTTGCTCCAAAATATTGCTCAGGCCTCGAAATTGGGATATTTGGAATATTTCGAAAACTGCAGGGGAGTTTGTGCAAAATGTGACTCACTGCCGCTTTCAGTACTTGGCATATGTTGGGTATTAAAAAGTCGTGTTTTCAAACTGCGAATACGTGCATAGAGCAAGAATTTGGCTCCAAAATATGGCTCAGGCCTCGAAATTGGGATGTTTAGGATATTTTGAAAACTGCAAGGAGGTTTGGGACAAATATGACCAAAAGCCGCTTTCAGTACTTGGCATATGTTGGGTATACAAAGCCGTAATTTCAAACTGCGAATACGTGCAGAGAGCCAGAATTTGGCTCCAAAATATGGCTCAGGCCTCGAAATTGGGATGTTTGGGATATTTTGAAAACTGCAGGGGGGATTGAGACAAATGTGACCAAACGCATTGGCATATGTTGGGTATAAAAAAGTCGTAATTTCAAAATGCGAATACGTGCAGATAGCCAGAATTTGGCTCCAAAATATGGCTCAGGCCTCGAAATAGGGATGTTTGGAATATTTTGAAATCTGCAGGGGAGTTTGCGCAAATTGTGACTCACTGCCACTTTCAGTACTTGGCATTTGTAGGGTATAAAAAGTCGTAATATCAAAATATGAATACGTGCAGAGAGCCAGACGTTGGCTCCAAATTATGACTCAGGCCTCGATATTGGGATGTTTGGGATATTTAGAAAATTGCAGGGAGGATTGGGACAAATGTGACCAAACGCCGCTTTCAGTACTTGGCATATGTTGGGTATAAAAAAGTCGTAATTTCAAACTGCGAATACGTGCAGAGAGCCAGAATTTGGCTCCAAAATATGGCTCAGGCCTCGAAATTGGGATATTTGGGATATTTTGAAAACTGCAGGGGAGTTTGTGCAAAATGTGACTCACTGCTGCTTTCAGTACTTGGCATATGTTGGGTATAAAAAGTCGTGTTTTTAAACTGCGAATACGTGCATAGAGCAAGAATTTGGCTCCAAAATATGGCTCAGGCCTCGAAATTGGGATGTTTAGGATATTTTGAAAACTGCAGGGAGGTTTGGGACAAATATGATCAAACGCCGCTTTCAGTACTTGGCATATGTTGGGTATACAAAGCCGTAATTTCAAACTGCGAATACGTGCAGAGAGCCAGAATTTGGCTCCAAAATATGGCTCAGGCCTCGAAATTGGGATGTTTGGGATATTTTGAAAACTGCAGGGGGGATTGAGACAAATGTGACCAAACGCATTGGCATATGTTGGGTATAAAAAGTCGTAATTTCAAAATGCGAATACGTGCAGAGAGCCAGTATTTGGCTACAAAATATGGCTCAGGCCTCGAAATTGGGATGTTTGGGTTATTTTGAAAACTGCAGGGGAGTTTGCGCAAAATGTGACTCACTGCCACTTTCAGTACTTGGCATATGTTGGGTATAAAAATTCGTAATATCAAAATATGAATACGTGCAGAGAGCCAGAATTTGGCTACAAAATATGGCTCAGGCCTCGAAATTGGGATGTTTGGGATATTTTGAAAACTGCAGGGGAGTTTGCGCAAAATGTGACTCACTGCCACTTTCATTACTTGGCATATGTTGGGTATAAAAAGTCGTAATATCAAAATATGAATACGTGCAGAGAGCCAGACGTTGGCTCCAAAATATGACTCAGGCCTCGATATTGGGATGTTTGGGATATTTAGAAAACTGCAGGGAGGTTTGGGACAAATGTGACCAATCGCCGCTCTCAGTACTTGGCATATGTTGGGCATAAAAAAGCCGCAATTTCAAACTGCGAATACGTGCAGAGAGCCAGAATTTGGCTCCAAAACATAGCTAAGGCCTCGAAATTTTGAAATTTTGTATATTTTGAAAACTGCAGGGGAGTTTGTGCAAAATGTGACTCACTGCTGCTTTCAGTACTTGGCATATGTTGGGTATAAAAAGTCGTGTTTTTAAACTGCGAATACGTGCATAGAGCAAGAATTTGGCTCCAAAATATGGCTCAGGCCTCGAAATTGGGATGTTTAGGATATTTTGAAAACTGCAGGGAGGTTTGGGACAAATATGATCAAACGCCGCTTTCAGTACTTGGCATATGTTGGGTATACAAAGCCGTAATTTCAAACTGCGAATACGTGCAGAGAGCCAGAATTTGGCTCCAAAATATGGCTCAGGCCTCGAAATTGGGATGTTTGGGATATTTTGAAAACTGCAGGGGGGATTGAGACAAATGTGACCAAACGCATTGGCATATGTTGGGTATAAAAATTCGTAATTTCAAAAAGCGAATACGTGCAGAGAGCCAGAATTTGGCTACAAAATATGGCTCAGGCCTCGAAATTGGGATGTTTGGGTTATTTTGAAAACTGCAGGGGAGTTTGCGCAAAATGTGACTCACTGCCACTTTCAGTACTTGGCATATGTTGGGTATAAAAAGTCGTAATATCAAAATATGAATACGTGCAGAGAGCCAGAATTTGGCTACAAAATATGGCTCAGGCCTCGAAATTGGGATGTTTGGGATATTTTGAAAACTGCAGGGGAGTTTGCGCAAAATGTGACTCACTGCCACTTTCATTACTTGGCATATGTTGGGTATAAAAAGTCGTAATATCAAAATATGAATACGTGCAGAGAGCCAGACGTTGGCTCCAAAATATGACTCAGGCCTCGATATTGGGATGTTTGGGATATTTAGAAAACTGCAGGGAGGTTTGGGACAAATGTGACCAAACGCCGCTCTCAGTACTTGGCATATGTTGGGCATAAAAAAGCCGCAATTTCAAACTGCGAATACGTGCAGAGAGCCAGAATTTGGCTCCAAAACATAGCTAAGGCCTCGAAATTTTGAAATTTTGTATATTTTGAAAACTGCAGGGGAGTTTGTGCAAAATGTGACTCACTGCTGCTTTCAGTACTTGGCATATGTTGGGTATAAAAAGTCGTAATTTCAAACTGCGACTACGTGCAGAGAGCCAGAATTTTGCTCCAAAATATGGCTCAGGCCTCGAAATTGGGATATTTGGAATATTTCGAAAACTGCAGGGGAGTTTGTGCAAAATGTGACTCACTTCCGCTTTCAGGACTTGGCATATGTTGGGTATAAAAAGTCGTAATTTCAAACTGCGAATACGTGCAAAGAGCCAGAATTTGGCTCCAAAATATGGCTCAGGCCTCGAAATTGAGATGTTTGGGAGATTTTGAAAACTGCAGGGGGGGAAGGAGACAAATGGGACCAAATGCATTGGCATATGTTGGGTATAAAAAAGTCGTAATTTCAAACTGCGAATACGTGCAGAGAGCCAGAATTTGGCTCCAAAATATGGCTCAGGCCTCGAAATTGGGATATTTGGGATATTTTGAAAACTTCAGGGGGGGAAGGAGACAAATGTGACCAAATAAATGCATTGGCATATGTTGGGTATAAAAAAGTCGTAATTTCAAACTGCGAATACTTGCAGAGAGCCAGAATTTGGCTCCAAAATATGGCTCAGGCCTCGAAATTGGGATATTTGGGATATTTTGAAAGCTGCAGGGGAGTTTGTGCAAAATGTGACTCACTGCTGCTTTCAGTACTTGGCATATGTTGGGTATAAAAAGTCGTGTTTTCAAACTGCAAATACGTGCATAGAGCAAGAATTTGGCTCCAAAATATGGCTCAGGCCTCGAAATTGGGATATTTGGAATATTTCGAAAACTGCAGGGGAGTTTGTGCAAAATGTGACTCACTGCCTCTTTCAGTACTTGGCATATGTTGGGTATTAAAAAGCCGTGTTTTCAAACTGCGAATACGTGCATAGAGCAAGAATTTGGCTCCAAAATATGGCTCAGGCCTCGAAATTGGGATGTTTAGGATATTTTGAAAACTGCAGGGAGGGTTTTGGACATATATGACCAAACGCCGCTTTCAGAACTTGGCATATGTTGGGTATACAAAGCCGTAATTTGAAACTGCGAATACGTGCAGAAAGCCAGAATTTGGCTCCAAAATATGGCTCAGGCCTCGAAATTGGGATGTTTTGGATATTTTGAAAACTGCAGGGGGGATTGAGACAAATGTGACCAAACGCATTGGCATATGTTGGGTATAAAAAGTAGTAATTTCAAAATGCGAATACATGCAGAGAGCCAGAATTTGGCTACAAAATATGGCTCAGGCCTCGAAATTGGGATGTTTAGGATATTTTGAAAACTGCAGAAGAGTTTGCGCAAAATGTGACTCACTGCCACTTTCAGTACTTGGCATATGTTGGGTATAAAAAGTCGTAATATCAAAATATGAATACGTGCAGAGAGCCAGAATTTGGCTACAAAATATGGCTCAGGCCTCGAAATTGGGATGTTTGGGATATTTTGAAAACTGCAGGGGAGTTTGCGCAAAATGTGACTCACTGCCACTTTCATTACTTGGCATATGTTGGGTATAAAAAGTCGTAATATCAAAATATGAATACGTGCAGAGAGCCAGACGTTGGCTCCAAAATATGACTCAGGCCTCGATATTGGGATGTTTGGGATATTTAGAAAACTGCAGGGAGGTTTGGGACAAATGTGACCAAACGCCGCTCTCAGTACTTGGCATATGTTGGGCATAAAAAAGCCGCAATTTCAAACTGCGAATACGTGCAGAGAGCCAGAATTTGGCTCCAAAACATAGCTAAGGCCTCGAAATTTTGAAATTTTGTATATTTTGAAAACTGCAGGGGAGTTTGTGCAAAATGTGACTCACTGCTGCTTTCAGTACTTGGCATATGTTGGGTATAAAAAGTCGTAATTTCAAACTGCGACTACGTGCAGAGAGCCAGAATTTTGCTCCAAAATATGGCTCAGGCCTCGAAATTGGGATATTTGGAATATTTCGAAAACTGCAGGGGAGTTTGTGCAAAATGTGACTCACTTCCGCTTTCAGGACTTGGCATATGTTGGGTATAAAAAGTCGTAATTTCAAACTGCGAATACGTGCAAAGAGCCAGAATTTGGCTCCAAAATATGGCTCAGGCCTCGAAATTGAGATGTTTGGGAGATTTTGAAAACTGCAGGGGGGGAAGGAGACAAATGGGACCAAATGCATTGGCATATGTTGGGTATAAAAAAGTCGTAATTTCAAACTGCGAATACGTGCAGAGAGCCAGAATTTGGCTCCAAAATATGGCTCAGGCCTCGAAATTGGGATATTTGGGATATTTTGAAAACTTCAGGGGGGGAAGGAGACAAATGTGACCAAATAAATGCATTGGCATATGTTGGGTATAAAAAAGTCGTAATTTCAAACTGCGAATACTTGCAGAGAGCCAGAATTTGGCTCCAAAATATGGCTCAGGCCTCGAAATTGGGATATTTGGGATATTTTGAAAGCTGCAGGGGAGTTTGTGCAAAATGTGACTCACTGCTGCTTTCAGTACTTGGCATATGTTGGGTATAAAAAGTCGTGTTTTCAAACTGCAAATACGTGCATAGAGCAAGAATTTGGCTCCAAAATATGGCTCAGGCCTCGAAATTGGGATATTTGGAATATTTCGAAAACTGCAGGGGAGTTTGTGCAAAATGTGACTCACTGCCTCTTTCAGTACTTGGCATATGTTGGGTATTAAAAAGCCGTGTTTTCAAACTGCGAATACGTGCATAGAGCAAGAATTTGGCTCCAAAATATGGCTCAGGCCTCGAAATTGGGATGTTTAGGATATTTTGAAAACTGCAGGGAGGGTTTTGGACATATATGACCAAACGCCGCTTTCAGAACTTGGCATATGTTGGGTATACAAAGCCGTAATTTGAAACTGCGAATACGTGCAGAAAGCCAGAATTTGGCTCCAAAATATGGCTCAGGCCTCGAAATTGGGATGTTTTGGATATTTTGAAAACTGCAGGGGGGATTGAGACAAATGTGACCAAACGCATTGGCATATGTTGGGTATAAAAAAGTAGTAATTTCAAAATGCGAATACATGCAGAGAGCCAGAATTTGGCTACAAAATATGGCTCAGGCCTCGAAATTGGGATGTTTAGGATATTTTGAAAACTGCAGGGGAGTTTGCGCAAAATGTGACTCACTGCCACTTTCAGTACTTGGCATATGTTGGGTATAAAAAGTCGTAATATCAATATATGAATACGTGCAGAGAGCCAGACGTTGGCTCCAAAATAAGACTCAGGCCTCGATATTGGGATGTTTGGGATATTTAGAAAACTGCAGGGAGGTTTGGGACAAATGTGACCAAACGCCGCTTTCAGTACTTGGCATATGTTGGGCATAAAAAAGTCGCAATTTCAAACTGCGAATACGTGCAGAGAGCCAGAATTTGGCTCCAAAACATGGCTAAGGCCTCGAAATTGGGAAATTTTGTATATTTTGAAAACTGCAGGGGAGTTTGTGCAAAATGTGACTCACTGCTGCTTTCAGTACTTTGCATATGTTGGGTATAAAAAGTCGTAATGTTAAACTGCGACTACGTGCAGAGAGCCAGAATTTGGCTCCAAAATATGGCTCAGGCCTCGAAATTGGGATATTTGGGATATTTTGAAAACTGCAGGGAGTTTGTGCAAAATGTGACTCACTGTTGTTGGCATATGTTCGGTATAAAAAGTCGTTTTTTCAAACTGCGAATACGTGCAGAGAGCCAGAATTTTGCTCCAAAATAGGCTCAGGCCTCGAAATTGGGATATTTGGAATATTTCGAAAACTGCAGGGGAGTTTGTGCAAAATGTTACTCACTGCCGCTTTCAGTACTTGGCATATGTTGGGTATTAAAAAGTCGTGTTTTCAAACTGCGAATACTTGCATATAGCAAGAATTTGGCTGCAAAATATGGCTCAGGCCTCGAAATTGGGATGTTTAGGATATTTTGAAAACTGCAGGGAGGTTTGGGACAAATATGATCAAATGCCGCTTTCAGTACTTGGCATATGTTGGGTATACAAAGCCGTAATTTCAAACTGCGAATACGTGCAGAGCCAGAATTTGGGTCCAAAATATGGCTCAGGCCTCGAAATTGGGATGTTTTGGATATTTTGAAAACTGCAGGGGGGATTGAGGCAAATGTGACCAAACGCATTGGCATATGTTGGGTATAAAAAGTCGTAATTTCAAAATGCGAATACGTGCAGAGAGCCAGAATTTGGCTACAAAATATGGCTCAGGCCTCGAAATTGGGATGTTTGGGTTATTTTGAAAACTGTGGGAAAAACCTGCTGGGATTGATATAAGAGGAGACTACCAGGGACTGGTACTGAACTAAATTAAAAATTTACTGTCTGCAAATTAATTCAACTAATATCTCTAGCTAGGGTTGTAAATCCTAGATCCTCTTTTCCTAATGACAGATTGTGGGCTGTAAGGGACAGGTGGGGTGAATGACTTTGTTGATAGAAGTTCCAATCCACCTGTAGACAGTGATCTCACATCAGCTTGTATTTTATACAAGGATAAGATTTAATAAATTCAGTTATATGACTGAACACTGGCTCTGTTTAAATCAGGGATTTAAACATACATAGTCTAACCTAGCACCATAACTTACAGCCAATAGATTCTTATACTATAAACAACAAATTAAATTGTAAAAGTATAATTAATTACCTTAAATGTAGTCTAAATACTGTTAAGTAAACTACTAGATTATATTCAATTAAATGAACTTATATGATAACTTAAAAAATAACTAAGCAAGCAATTGATAACTTAATTTATATATTCAAATATATATGCAGACATATTCAATTTATACAGTTAGCTTGACTGAATCTTTTCCAACACTGTGGACACTTATGAGGTTTTTACTTATTGAGGCTGAATTCTTTCTGACACAATGGACACTCATGAGGTTCAGTGCTTGGATAAGATTCACAGCTACACTACAATTTTAATAAACTTACTGATATGTGAGGCTTAGCCTCGCTTTTTAACCAACAGACAGATTTATAGGATATTAAAGTTACACAAGCATACAATTGGCCAATCATACACCAAATAACCTTCAATATACTTCTCTGCCAGTCGGGGTGCCTGTCTGACAAGTTTGCCAGACTGATTAACTCTCTCTTGTTGAGTTTAGGCACGATATTTTGCTACAGCGTTGCTGTATGATGATCTGGTAGCGTTGCTACGTGATTATCCCTGCTGTTGCAGAAGAATGAGTTGATAAAGATAAAGAATGAAGGTGGAGGAAACCGGTCACCGTGATCTCCACTATACACTCTTATTTTATGTAATGTTCCAGGATTTTCCTTGTAGATATTGTCCAGGTACTCCCCCAGTTCTAGAGAGTATTCACTGGCGATAAAAAATATTAGATAAGGTGTCCTTGAGCTGGTAATGTTCGCTAAGGATCAGTCACTTGTTCACTCATTTGTAAACAAACGCGGAGTGCCGCGAGGCATCGTCGTGGGCGCTTCTCGCCCCCGAGATGCTCCTCCCTCTCCCTTGAGAGGTAACTTTCAATGAATATTGATTGATTATTTTTACAGTCTAGACTTATGATTAAGATAAGATGTGATTATAATATAATTAGATATAAGATTTAAAGATTATAAGTAGTATTTGAAAGTACCACTGAATCTTATTAAGGATTTGATATTATCCCTACCGGATGTTGAATAAATGTTCCAATAGTTTTTTAATTAACAAATCCTTCTAGAAGCTTCTGGATCCTTGAAAGATCATGTACAAAGTCACGTAGGCATCAAAAGGGCCCCTGTTGCGTACGTGTTCATGGTGCCATTGTCATCCAGGATCAAGCTCTATAATGAATCTATAATGATTCTAATATGATTTTTATACGATTTAGATATGATTTTGATATGATTTAGATATGATATAGAAATTATACATTTCTTAGATGATTATTAGATATGGTGGGTAAAAATTTCCCACATCTTCCAGAGGGAGAGAACTGGCACAGAGTCCAATACTTAGGACAATAGTAACCATATGTATTTATTTACTCTCCATTGGATTGATAATGCAAGTGCAAATTTTGCTTGCACTTTTGTGCTGCTGTCCGTTGTGGACGATTGTGTCTGTTAGGAGTCTGTGGGTCTTGTGGAGTTAGAGTGTCTTGAGGTCTCTCAGGATCTAACTGCAGCTGGCTCACTGATTCCATGTGGATGAGTTTGTCCAATGTCTTCAGGGAAGTTGTTCCTTTAGACAGGATTTTGACTATTCTCAAAATCCCCTGACTATCTGGATGGACTGAGACAACTTTACCTAATGGCCAGTCAGCCCTATGGCCATCACTGTCTACCAAGACAATATCGCCAGGTTGGAGATTAGCTATATTATGTGGGACATTGGCCCCATAGTGATGTTCTCGTAGAGATGTAAGATATTCTTTTGTCCAAACATCATTCCATTTTTGGATTATGCTGGACAGATGCTTATACCCTTGAACCAACTCGCTCTGACCCACATATGAGGGATCTCTGATCTCATCATCCACTAGAGATGGTACTGGAGTCAGAGGTCTTCCATACATTAGGTGGGCAGGACTTAATGGCTCATGTTGAGTAGGATCCTCAGACAAGTAAGTCAACGGCCGGTTATTCACCCTCGATTCTATTTGCGTGATTACTGTCTGGAGTTCTTGAAGATTGATTTTCTGACGGTGTAGAGATTTTCTCAAGGATCTTTTTACAGTTCCTATTAACCGTTCATAAAATCCTCCGTGCCATGGGGCTCTCGGAGGGATAAATTTCCATCTGCAATGACGCTGTTCCAGTGTGGAAGTAACTGCAGGATGGGAACAGATTTCCCGTAGACATGCTTCTCCAGCTACCAAGTTTGCTCCGTTATCTGAAATCATCAGCTTAGGGCATGATCAGCGCGCTGCGAATCTGCGGAAAGCTTGAATAAATGATTGAGCAGTCATATCGGGTGTTACCTCTAGATGTACTGCCCTGGTGGTAGCACAGGTGAACAGACAGATGTATGCCTTGATAGGTTGCTTATCTGCAGTCCCTGTTAGATATATTGCTCCTGTATAATCTGCTCCTGTCGTTTCGAAAGGTTGTAGATGGACCACTCGTTCCTTTGGTAGGGGTGGTGGCCCTGGATAAGAGCAAGTTCTTGCATCGTACCTTCGGCATATCATGCAATTCTTTAAGATTGATTTGACTGACTGTCTTCCCTGAGGAATCCAGTACTGCTGTCTGATTCGTGTGAGTGTGTCTAACACTCCTCCATGGTTGATGATTTGTTGATGTGTATGTAACACAATCAACCTTGTGATCCAATGATTTTTTGGTAAAAGCCATGGATGCACGGTATCTAGATTGATATCTGCGTGTTTAAGTCTCCCTCCACAACGCAGAATGTTGTGATTTTCTTGGTCTATCCACAGACCGAGATTGTGTTTTAACTTATGAGGAAGATTTTCATAGTTATTCCCATAAGTTTCTCTCTGGGCTTGTCTTACCCAATAGAGAAGTGCATCTGGAAAAGTGTATTTTATACCTTTTTTCCTGAGATAATGAAACACGTTCTGTGTTACATTGATTAATTTGATGAGCGAGGAGTAACGAGTACAATCCAAGACTGATATTTGAGCTTGCTGCCTGGTGGTAGTTATGGTTTGTGTCGAGATGACGTGTGGCTTTTGTTCAGGCCAACTACCATTCACTAACCATCGAGGCCCATGAAACCAAATATCTGCCTTTGCAAACTGTTTAAATGTCATACCTCTTGATAAGAGATCAGCTGGATTATCCTTTGTTGGTACATGCAACAATTGAAAGCCTGCGGAAATTTCTTTAATTTCCGAGACGCGATTTTTTACATATGGAGTTGGACAGTTGTCGTTTCGTACCCATTGTAAGACAGCTTCATTGTCAGACCATATAATGACATCTTTGATGTTCATGGTAGACAAGACTTGTTTGATATGCACTGCTAAGCGTGTGCCAGTTAGCAGTGCTGTTAGTCCCATCTGAGGCAAAGTCCTCTTTTTTAATGGAGCGACTCTGGCCTTAGAGGTGATAAGATATGATTGATTAGAAGTCACTAAGTAAGCACAAGCTCCAAAAGCTTTGGCTGACGAGTCTGCGAATACATGTAGTGATACTTCTTCATTTTCCTCGACTATGTGTCTCGGAAAGATTATCTTTTCAACTAAAGTTTGTTCTTGAGCCACTTCCATCCAAGCTTTTTGTAACTGGATTGGTAGTGGATCATCCCAACCAACCTTAGCTTTCCATGCTTCTTGCACCAATAAACGCCACTTGATAGTCAAAGGATTTAGTAGACCAAGTGGGTCGAATACTTTGCTAACTTGTGAAAGCAAATCCCTTTTTGTAGTGATGTTGTAATTTACTGGCACGGATTTGATCGATATTGTGTCCGAGATTAAATCCCAATCTATACCTAACACCTTTTGTGATTCTGGTACGTGATATTCAGGGTAATCTCTTGCTATTTGATTATTCAATGTTGCATTATTAGAGGCCCAAGATTGTAGTGGCATGTTGGCACCTTGTAGCTCCTTGTTGGCCTCTTGATATAATTGTAACAGTTCAGTAGTACTGTTAACTGTCCCTTGAAAATTATCTACATATAGATTTTGACTGATTTCAGTCTTACAGGGACTTGATGATTTCTTCAGATGAGTATCTAGAGTTGCTTGCAACAGAAATGGACTGCTTGTCGCGCCAAAAAGAACTGATGAGAATCTGAAAGTCACTACAGGACTATTGACATCTTCTGGGTTCTCTACCCATAGAAACTTAGTGAAGTCTCTATCTTCTTCCTGTAAGCCAACTCTTAGAAAGGCCTTACTTATATCTGCTGAATACGCATATTTGTTAAGTCTAAACTTCAACAGTATGTCATACAATTTCTGAGTTAGACTTGGACCTGTTTGCAAACAATCATTTAGACTGGTTCCTTGGGGTCCAGATTTAGAGCTACAATTAAAAAACTATCCGTAAAGGAGTCGTTTTTGATTCTCTCATTACAGCCATGTGAGGTAAAAAAATGGCCTGTTTGCGTATTGTCATGTTTCCCGACTTCGATGAATTTATTCTTTAATTGTTGAGCAATAATCTCATGATAGAGCTTTAAATGCTCAGGCCTTTTTCTTAGCTTTGCTAGTTGAGATTTAAATTGACTATAAGCCATGTGATAATTGGTAGGTAAGGTTTTATGGTTGATTTTCCATGGTAGCCTTACCCAGTACTGTCCATCATGGTACTGTACAGTTTCTAAGTACTGATTGTATGCACAGACATCATCAGGACTTGGTTGTTCAGGAATTATTCCTATGGCATCAAGTTCCCACAATTGATGTACAGATTCTAATCCATCATCAATCATGTGGGGGATTTTAAGTGGTGACTGTTCTTTGCCTAGTCATGCCACTATTACAATTTCTGTATGATGTGATTTTCAGGAGTTGAAGGTTCAAGATCTAGTATAGGTCCTGTCATCAATATGCCTCCTGCTGATTTGAGTATATTCATACCCATAGATTCTTCTGATCCTAGAATGAATCGATGATAGTAGTCAGCTCCAATCAGGATTCCGATATCCCCTATGAGGTCAGAATCGAGTAGAGGATCTGCTAATTGGATTCCTTTTTCTTTAGGAATTTAATAGTTGCTGTCAGACCAGTCACTTCCATTTCAGTAGGAATTTTATCAACTACTATGGCTTCTACTGTCCTTTGGGATGTACCTAGACAGACATTGAGTTTTACTACTGGAAAGGTTCTACGACCAGAATTAGTAAAAAACCCTGATATAGAGGTAGATACTTGCTTTGAAGATTTAAGTTGTAAATCTTCTGCCATCTTTTTACTGATAAAGGTTTTCTGTGACCCTTGATCAAAAAAGCCTCTAGTTGGAATACAAATAACTTGATTGCATAGTTCTAGCTGTGCAGTAGGCAATATGGCTGCTGTAACAATTTCTGTATCCAAGTCGTTGACATTGCTCATTACTGTACAGAATTGTACGGCTGTTGTGGTATTATCATCTTTGGGCTTTGCCTGAGATGCAGGTTGATTATTGGAAGTCTGTGATCTGGATTGAGTGTTTAATATCACTACAGAGTGCTGTGTGATGTACACTTTTATGACAATATTGGCAGTTCTGTAATTGAGTGTTACACTCACTTGTATCGTGCTTCCGTAGACAACGAATGCACCTGTTCAGAGATTTCAGTCGATCGATTCGACTGGCACGGCCTACATAAACTGTGCATTGATAAATGGTATGTGCTTCTTGACAGAATAAACATTTTGGGGCACTTGCAGCTCCTTTTGTCTTATCTGTCTTAGGAGCTTGGTTTCCTACAGTTCTGTTAACTGTGGGGGATATAGCATAAGAGCCAACATTATTCTGTTTCCACTTTGCAGAAGAGGAGTTTTGTTGCCTTGATTTTTGACTGCCATTTTGGACATTTTTGTATTTGTCCGTGGATTCACCTTTGGGGATTTTTTCTTGAGATCTAAGTTTTCCTCGGCTTCGTAATCTTTGTACGTAAGCTCGAAGTCCATCAAAGATTTGGCTTTGTGATAAGATGTTGTTACAAGTATGTAAAACTTGTAGGTAAGTAACTACATGCAAGTAGGTGATACAAGCATGTAACACTTGTACTCCTCCAAGGATTTCCTTAAAGGATGAATTGTATCTGTAATAATGTGTATCTACATTATTCATGATGTAATGAAGCATTTTGCTTCTTATTTTTCTCGGCTTTGCCTTTTCTATTAAGTAAGTCTCTTTGAGATGCTTGATTAACTTCAGATTTTCTGAGGCTGCTTTCACTCCAGTGAAAGCATGAGATTAAGTGATCAAGACTTTATTCTTGGATTAAGATAGTTATCTTAGATGGATGATAATATTTGTATTGACATTGTCAATGGGCTGTTAGCCTTTCAGATTGTGTTGTGAGATTAAGATTGGTCTTAATCCCCAATTGTAGACTATTGTAGCCAAGTGATGATGACATTTGTCTTATCACCTGATTTAAATGGTCTGTAGGCTGTAGATTCAAGTGATTTTTTAGACACTTTGTGTCCTTTTCTTTTCTGTTTCAGTTGCTGGTGGAATACTGTTAGTCATTTTGACCTTTTCCGAGTTTCGGAGATTCCGAGATTTTTCTCTTTTTTCTGATGAATATGTTTGATGTTAATGTATTTTGATAAATGAGCTTTCCTGTCTACTTAGGTAATGATTCCAAAGATCGTCCTTCATTTCCTCCCTGGAATCTGGTTGTAGCAGGTGTTCAATTATCAAAAGTACTGTAATAATTTGATTTGTGACCCGAATGCACGAATGCACCAAGTTCGTAAATCTTGTAATAATTTTTTAAAAATAGTAAATGGCACTATTTTTGCAAAGTTATTACAAAATCTGTTACCATAATAATTGTTAGATAAAATACAGTAGTATGTCTACTGGTTTTACCTGTAATAGGGTATGATATAGTTAATTATAGTTAGATTGTAAGGAATGCTCTTACAGTGATAACACTTTTTTTAAAGAATATTATGTAATGAGCAGCTCTGAAAATCAGTAGATTAGAGATAATGCTAGATAATACACTTAAATATATATGTAATGTTACCACAAGTGAGGTAGGTAATGGTATTTTATGATTAAGATGAAATTGTGTCTTTGACACTGATATAATTAAGTACTGTGGTTTCTTAACACTGAACAGTATCAGTATGCTATGAATGCTTACTAGTTAATGGATATGGTGGCTTAAGCCACTGCTAACAGTTTGTTTACTTAGATATATAGCTATGATAAATATTGGCTGATAGCTAGGTTAGGCTAGAATATGTAAGAATTATTCCAATGCAAAATCAAGAAGTTTCTTATGTATTTGGCATTGAAATATTCGGTAAACGAATGATCATAAATATCTAGGTACAAAGGACCATTATTATCTAGGTTCGAAGGACCATTAATGTGGAAAAAACCTGCTGGGATTGATATAAGAGGAGACTACCAGGGACTTGTACTGAACTAAATTAAAAATTTACTGTCTGCAAATTAATTCAACTAATATCTCTAGCTAGGGTTGTAAATCCTAGATCCTCTTTTCCTAATGACAGATTGTGGGCTGTAAGGGACAGGTGGGGTGAATGACTTTGTTGATAGAAGTTCCAATCCACCTGTAGACAGGGATCTCACATCAGCTTGTATTTTATACAAGGATAAGATTTAATAAATTCAGTTATATGACTGAACACTGGCTCTGTTTAAATCAGGGATTTAAACATACATAGTCTAACCTAGCACCATAACTTACAGCCAATAGATTCTTATACTATAAACAACAAATTAAATTGTAAAAGTATAATTAATTACCTTAAATGTAGTCTAAATACTGTTAAGTAACTACTAGATTATATTCAATTAAATGAACTTATATGATAACTTAAAAAATAACTAAGCAAGCAATTGATAACTTAATTTATATATTCAAATATATATGCAGACATATTCAATTTATACAGTTAGCTTGACTGAATCTTTTCCAACACTGTGGACACTTGTGAGGTTTTTACTTATTGAGGCTGAATTCTTTCTGACACAATGGACACTCATGAGGTTCAGTGCTTGGATAAGATTCACAGCTACACTACAATTTTAATAAACTTACTGATATGTGAGGCTTAGCCTCGCTTTTTAACCAACAGACAGATTTATAGGATATTAAAGTTACACAAGCATACAATTGGCCAATCATACACCAAATAACCTTCAATATACTTCTCTGCCAGTCGGGGTGCCTGTCTGACAAGTTTGCCAGACTGATTAACTCTCTCTTGTTGAGTTTAGGCACGATATTTTGCTACAGCGTTGCTGTATGATGATCTGGTAGCGTTGCTACGTGATTATCCCTGCTGTTGCAGAAGAATGAGTTGATAAAGATAAAGAATGAAGGTGGAGGAAACCGTGTCACCGTGATCTCCACTATACACTCTTATTTTATGTAATGTTCCAGGATTTTCCTTGTAGATATTGTCCAGGTACTCCCCCAGTTCTAGAGAGTATTCACTGGCGATAAAAAATATTAGATAAGGTGTCCTTGAGCTGGTAATGTTCGCTAAGGATCAGTCACTTGTTCACTCATTTGTAAACAAACGCGGAGTGCCGCGAGGCATCGTCGTGGGCGCTTCTCGCCCCCGAGATGCTCCTCCCTCTCCCTTGAGAGGTAACTTTCAATGAATATTGATTGATTATTTTTACAGTCTAGACTTATGATTAAGATAAGATGTGATTATAATATAATTAGATATAAGATTTAAAGATTATAAGTAGTATTTGAAAGTACCACTGAATCTTATTAAGGATTTGATATTATCCCTACCGGATGTTGAATAAATGTTCCAATAGTTTTTTAATTAACAAATCCTTCTAGAAGCTTCTGGATCCTTGAAAGATCATGTACAAAGTCACGTAGGCATCAAAAGGGCCCCTGTTGCGTACGTGTTCATGGTGCCATTGTCATCCAGGATCAAGCTCTATAATGAATCTATAATGATTCTAATATGATTTTTATACGATTTAGATATGATTTTGATATGATTTAGATATGATATAGAAATTATACATTTCTTAGATGATTATTAGATATGGTGGGTAAAAATTTCCCACAAAAACTGCAGGGGAGTTTGCGCAAAATGTGACTCACTGCCACTTTCAGTACTTGGCATATGTTGGGTATAAAAAGTCGTAATATCAAAATATGAATACGTGCAGAGAGCCAGAATTTGGCTACAAAATATGGCTCAGGCCTCGAAATTGGGATGTTTGGGATATTTTGAAAACTGCAGCGGGGGAAGGAGACAAATGTGACCAAATGCATTGGCATATGTTGGGTATAAAAAAGTCGTAATTTCAAACTGCAAATACGTGCAGAGAGCCAGAATTTGGCTCCAAAATACGGCTCAGGCCTCGAAATTGGGATATTTGGGATATTTTGAAAACTTCAGGGGGGAAGGAGACAAATGTGACCAAATGCATTGGCATATGTTGGGTATAAAAAAGTCGTAATTTCAAACTGCGAATACGTGCAGAGAGCCAGAATTTGGCTCCAAAATATGGCTCAGGCCTTGAAATTGGGATTTTTGGGATATTTTGAAAGCTGCAGGGGAGTTTGTGCAAAATGTGACTCACTGCCTCTTTCAGTACTTGGCATATGTTGGGTATTAAAAAGTCGTGTTTTCAAACTGCGAATACGTGAATAGAGCAAGAATTTGGCTCCAAAATATGGCTCAGGCCTCGAAATTGGGATGTTTAGGATATTTTGAAAACTGCAGGGAGGTTTGGGACAAATATGACCAAACGCCGCTTTCAGAACTTGGCATATGTTGGGTATACAAAGCCGTAATTTCAAACTGCGAATACGTGCAGAGAGCCAGAATTTGGCTCCAAAATATGGCTCAGGCCTCGAAATTGGGGTGTTTGGGTTATTTTGAAAACTGCAGGGGGGATTGAGACAAATGTGACCAAACGCATTGGCATATGTTGGGTATAAAAAAGTCGTAATTTCAAAATGCGAATATGTGCAGAGAGCCAGAATTTGGCTACAAAATATGGCTCAGGCCTCGAAATTGGGATGTTTGGGATATTTTGAAAACTGCAGGGGAGTTTGCGCAAAATGTGACTCACTGCCACTTTCAGTACTTGGCATATGTTGGGTATAAAAGTCGTAATATCAAAATATGAATATGTGCAGAGAGCCAGACGTTGGCTCTAAAATATGACTCAGGCCTCGATATTGGGATGTTTGGGATATTTAGAAAACTGCAGGGAGGTTTGGGACAAATGTGACCAAACGCCGCTTTCAGTACTTGGCATATGTTGGGCATAAAAAATTCGCAATTTCAAACTGCGAATACGTGCAGAGAGCCAGAATTTGGCTCCAAAACATGGCTAAGGCCTCGAAATTGGGAAATTTTGTATATTTTGAAAACTGCAGGGGAGTTTGTGCAAAATGTGACTCACTGCCGCTTTCAGAACTTGGCATATGTTGGGTATAAAAAGTCGTAATTTCAAACTGCGAATACGTGCAGAGAGCCAGAATTTGGCTCCAAAATATGGCTCAGGCCTCGAAATTGAGATGTTTGGATATTTTGAAAACTGCAGGGGGGGGGGGGGGGAAGGAGACAAATGTGACCAAATGCATTGGCATATGTTGGGTATAAAAAAGTCGTAATTTCAAACTGCGAATACGTGCAGAGAGCCAGAATTTGGCTCCAAAATACGGCTCAGGCCTCGAAATTGGGATATTTGGGATATTTTGAAAACTTCAGGGGGGGAAGGAGACAAATGTGACCAAATGCATTGGCATATGTTGGGTATAAAAAAGTCGTAATTTCAAACTGCGAATACGTGCAGAGAGCCAGAATTTGGCTCCAAAATATGGCTCAGGCCTCGTAATTGGGATTTTTGGGATATTTTGAAAGCTGCAGGGGAGTTTGTGCAAAATGTGACTCACTGCTGCTTTCAGTACTTGGCATATGTTGGGTATAAAAAGTCGTGTTTTCAAACTGCGAATACGTGCATAGAGCAAGAATTTGGCTCCAAAATATGGCTCAGGCCTCGAAATTGGGATATTTGGAATATTTCGAAAACTGCAGGGGAGTTTGTGCAAAATGTGACTCACTGCCTCTTTCAGTACTTGGCATATGTTGGGTATTAAAAAGTCGTGTTTTCAAACTGCGAATACGTGAATAGAGCAAGAATTTGGCTCCAAAATATGGCTCAGGCCTCGAAATTGGGATGTTTAGGATATTTTGAAAACTGCAGGGAGGTTTGGGACAAATATGACCAAACGCCGCTTTCAGAACTTGGCATATGTTGGGTATACAAAGCCATAATTTCAAACTGCGAATACGTGCAGAGAGCCAGAATTTGGCTCCAAATATGGCTCAGGCCTCGAAATTGGGATGTTTGGGATATTTTGAAAACTGCAGGGGGGATTGAGACAAATGTGACCAAACGCATTGGCATATGTTGGGTATAAAAATTCGTAATTTCAAAATGCGAATACGTGCAGAGAGCCAGAATTTGGCTACAAAATATGGCTCAGGCCTCGAAATTGGGATGTTTGGGATATTTTGAAAACTGCAGGGGAGTTTGCGCAAAATGTGACTCACTGCCACTTTCAGTACTTGTCATATGTTGGGTATAAAAATTCGTAATATCAAAATATGAATACGTGCAGAGAGCCAGAATTTGGCTACAAATATGGCTCAGGCCTCGAAATCGGGATGTTTGGGATATTTTGAAAACTGCAGGGAGTTTGCGCAAAATGTGACTCACTGCCACTTTCAGTACTTGGCATATGTTGGGTATAAAAAGTCGTAATATCAAAATATGAATACGTGCAGAGAGCCAGACGTTGGCTCCAAAATAAGACTCAGGCCTCGATATTGGGATGTTTGGGATATTTAGAAAACTGCAGGGAGGTTTGGGCCAAATGTGACCAAACGCCGCTTTCAATACTTGGCATATGTTGGGCATAAAAAAGTCGCAATTTCAAACTGCGAATACGTGCAGAGAGCCAGAATTTGGCTCCAAAACATGGCTAAGGCCTCGTATATGGGAAATTTTGTATATTTTGAAAACTGCAGGGGAGTTTGTGCAAAATGTGACTCACTGCTGCTTTCAGTACTTTGCATATGTTGGGTATAAAAAGTCGTAATGTTAAACTGCGACTACGTGCAGAGAGCCAGAATTTGGCTCCAAAATATGGCTCAGGCCTCGAAATTGGGATATTTGGGATATTTTGAAAACTGCAGGGGAGTTTGTGCAAAATGTGACTCACTGCTTTTGGCATATGTTGGGTATAAAAAGTCGTGTTTTCAAACTGCGAATACGTGCAGAGAGCCAGAATTTTGCTCCAAAATATTGCTCAGGCCTCGAAATTGGGATATTTGGAATATTTCGAAAACTGCAGGGGAGTTTGTGCAAAATGTGACTCACTGCCGCTTTCAGTACTTGGCATATGTTGGGTATTAAAAAGTCGTGTTTTCAAACTGCGAATACGTGCATAGAGCAAGAATTTGGCTCCAAAATATGGCTCAGGCCTCGAAATTGGGATGTTTAGGATATTTTGAAAACTGCAAGGAGGTTTGGGACAAATATGACCAAAAGCCGCTTTCAGTACTTGGCATATGTTGGGTATACAAAGCCGTAATTTCAAACTGCGAATACGTGCAGAGAGCCAGAATTTGGCTCCAAAATATGGCTCAGGCCTCGAAATTGGGATGTTTGGGATATTTTGAAAACTGCAGGGGGGATTGAGACAAATGTGACCAAACGCATTGGCATATGTTGGGTATAAAAAAGTCGTAATTTCAAATGCGAATACGTGCAGATAGCCAGAATTTGGCTCCAAAATATGGCTCAGGCCTCGAAATAGGGATGTTTGGAATATTTTGAAATCTGCAGGGGAGTTTGCGCAAATTGTGACTCACTGCCACTTTCAGTACTTGGCATTTGTAGGGTATAAAAAGTCGTAATATCAAAATATGAATACGTGCAGAGAGCCAGACGTTGGCTCCAAATTATGACTCAGGCCTCGATATTGGGATGTTTGGGATATTTAGAAAATTGCAGGGAGGATTGGGACAAATGTGACCAAACGCCGCTTTCAGTACTTGGCATATGTTGGGTATAAAAAAGTCGTAATTTCAAACTGCGAATACGTGCAGAGAGCCAGAATTTGGCTCCAAAATATGGCTCAGGCCTCGAAATTGGGATATTTGGGATATTTTGAAAACTGCAGGGGAGTTTGTGCAAAATGTGACTCACTGCTGCTTTCAGTACTTGGCATATGTTGGGTATAAAAAGTCGTGTTTTTAAACTGCGAATACGTGCATAGAGCAAGAATTTGGCTCCAAAATATGGCTCAGGCCTCGAAATTGGGATGTTTAGGATATTTTGAAAACTGCAGGGAGGTTTGGGACAAATATGATCAAACGCCGCTTTCAGTACTTGGCATATGTTGGGTATACAAAGCCGTAATTTCAAACTGCGAATACGTGCAGAGAGCCAGAATTTGGCTCCAAAATATGGCTCAGGCCTCGAAATTGGGATGTTTGGGATATTTTGAAAACTGCAGGGGGGATTGAGACAAATGTGACCAAACGCATTGGCATATGTTGGGTATAAAAAGTCGTAATTTCAAAATGCGAATACGTGCAGAGAGCCAGTATTTGGCTACAAAATATGGCTCAGGCCTCGAAATTGGGATGTTTGGGTTATTTTGAAAACTGCAGGGGAGTTTGCGCAAAATGTGACTCACTGCCACTTTCAGTACTTGGCATATGTTGGGTATAAAAAGTCGTAATATCAAAATATGAATACGTGCAGAGAGCCAGAATTTGGCTACAAAATATGGCTCAGGCCTCGAAATTGGGATGTTTGGGATATTTTGAAAACTGCAGGGGAGTTTGCGCAAAATGTGACTCACTGCCACTTTCATTACTTGGCATATGTTGGGTATAAAAAGTCGTAATATCAAAATATGAATACGTGCAGAGAGCCAGACGTTGGCTCCAAAATATGACTCAGGCCTCGATATTGGGATGTTTGGGATATTTAGAAAACTGCAGGGAGGTTTGGGACAAATGTGACCAATCGCCGCTCTCAGTACTTGGCATATGTTGGGCATAAAAAAGCCGCAATTTCAAACTGCGAATACGTGCAGAGAGCCAGAATTTGGCTCCAAAACATAGCTAAGGCCTCGAAATTTTGAAATTTTGTATATTTTGAAAACTGCAGGGGAGTTTGTGCAAAATGTGACTCACTGCTGCTTTCAGTACTTGGCATATGTTGGGTATAAAAAGTCGTGTTTTTAAACTGCGAATACGTGCATAGAGCAAGAATTTGGCTCCAAAATATGGCTCAGGCCTCGAAATTGGGATGTTTAGGATATTTTGAAAACTGCAGGGAGGTTTGGGACAAATATGATCAAACGCCGCTTTCAGTACTTGGCATATGTTGGGTATACAAAGCCGTAATTTCAAACTGCGAATACGTGCAGAGAGCCAGAATTTGGCTCCAAAATATGGCTCAGGCCTCGAAATTGGGATGTTTGGGATATTTTGAAAACTGCAGGGGGGATTGAGACAAATGTGACCAAACGCATTGGCATATGTTGGGTATAAAAATTCGTAATTTCAAAATGCGAATACGTGCAGAGAGCCAGAATTTGGCTACAAAATATGGCTCAGGCCTCGAAATTGGGATGTTTGGGTTATTTTGAAAACTGCAGGGGAGTTTGCGCAAAATGTGACTCACTGCCACTTTCAGTACTTGGCATATGTTGGGTATAAAAAGTCGTAATATCAAAATATGAATACGTGCAGAGAGCCAGAATTTGGCTACAAAATATGGCTCAGGCCTCGAAATTGGGATGTTTGGGATATTTTGAAAACTGCAGGGGAGTTTGCGCAAAATGTGACTCACTGCCACTTTCATTACTTGGCATATGTTGGGTATAAAAAGTCGTAATATCAAAATATGAATACGTGCAGAGAGCCAGACGTTGGCTCCAAAATATGACTCAGGCCTCGATATTGGGATGTTTGGGATATTTAGAAAACTGCAGGGAGGTTTGGGACAAATGTGACCAAACGCCGCTCTCAGTACTTGGCATATGTTGGGCATAAAAAAGCCGCAATTTCAAACTGCGAATACGTGCAGAGAGCCAGAATTTGGCTCCAAAACATAGCTAAGGCCTCGAAATTTTGAAATTTTTGTATATTTTGAAAACTGCAGGGGAGTTTGTGCAAAATGTGACTCACTGCTGCTTTCAGTACTTGGCATATGTTGGGTATAAAAGTCGTAATTTCAAACTGCGACTACGTGCAGAGAGCCAGAATTTTGCTCCAAAATATGGCTCAGGCCTCGAAATTGGGATATTTGGAATATTTCGAAAACTGCAGGGGAGTTTGTGCAAAATGTGACTCACTTCCGCTTTCAGGACTTGGCATATGTTGGGTATAAAAAGTCGTAATTTCAAACTGCGAATACGTGCAAAGAGCCAGAATTTGGCTCCAAAATATGGCTCAGGCCTCGAAATTGAGATGTTTGGGAGATTTTGAAAACTGCAGGGGGGGAAGGAGACAAATGGGACCAAATGCATTGGCATATGTTGGGTATAAAAAAGTCGTAATTTCAAACTGCGAATACGTGCAGAGAGCCAGAATTTGGCTCCAAAATATGGCTCAGGCCTCGAAATTGGGATATTTGGGATATTTTGAAAACTTCAGGGGGGGAAGGAGACAAATGTGACCAAATAAATGCATTGGCATATGTTGGGTATAAAAAAGTCGTAATTTCAAACTGCGAATACTTGCAGAGAGCCAGAATTTGGCTCCAAAATATGGCTCAGGCCTCGAAATTGGGATATTTGGGATATTTTGAAAGCTGCAGGGGAGTTTGTGCAAAATGTGACTCACTGCTGCTTTCAGTACTTGGCATATGTTGGGTATAAAAAGTCGTGTTTTCAAACTGCAAATACGTGCATAGAGCAAGAATTTGGCTCCAAAATATGGCTCAGGCCTCGAAATTGGGATATTTGGAATATTTCGAAAACTGCAGGGGAGTTTGTGCAAAATGTGACTCACTGCCTCTTTCAGTACTTGGCATATGTTGGGTATTAAAAAGCCGTGTTTTCAAACTGCGAATACGTGCATAGAGCAAGAATTTGGCTCCAAAATATGGCTCAGGCCTCGAAATTGGGATGTTTAGGATATTTTGAAAACTGCAGGGAGGGTTTTGGACATATATGACCAAACGCCGCTTTCAGAACTTGGCATATGTTGGGTATACAAAGCCGTAATTTGAAACTGCGAATACGTGCAGAAAGCCAGAATTTGGCTCCAAAATATGGCTCAGGCCTCGAAATTGGGATGTTTTGGATATTTTGAAAACTGCAGGGGGGATTGAGACAAATGTGACCAAACGCATTGGCATATGTTGGGTATAAAAAAGTAGTAATTTCAAAATGCGAATACATGCAGAGAGCCAGAATTTGGCTACAAAATATGGCTCAGGCCTCGAAATTGGGATGTTTAGGATATTTTGAAAACTGCAGGGGAGTTTGCGCAAAATGTGACTCACTGCCACTTTCAGTACTTGGCATATGTTGGGTATAAAAAGTCGTAATATCAATATATGAATACGTGCAGAGAGCCAGACGTTGGCTCCAAAATAAGACTCAGGCCTCGATATTGGGATGTTTGGGATATTTAGAAAACTGCAGGGAGGTTTGGGACAAATGTGACCAAACGCCGCTTTCAGTACTTGGCATATGTTGGGCATAAAAAAGTCGCAATTTCAAACTGCGAATACGTGCAGAGAGCCAGAATTTGGCTCCAAAACATGGCTAAGGCCTCGAAATTGGGAAATTTTGTATATTTTGAAAACTGCAGGGGAGTTTGTGCAAAATGTGACTCACTGCTGCTTTCAGTACTTTGCATATGTTGGGTATAAAAAGTCGTAATGTTAAACTGCGACTACGTGCAGAGAGCCAGAATTTGGCTCCAAAATATGGCTCAGGCCTCGAAATTGGGATATTTGGGATATTTTGAAAACTGCAGGGGAGTTTGTGCAAAATGTGACTCACTGTTGTTGGCATATGTTCGGTATAAAAAGTCGTTTTTTCAAACTGCGAATACGTGCAGAGAGCCAGAATTTTGCTCCAAAATAGGCTCAGGCCTCGAAATTGGGATATTTGGAATATTTCGAAAACTGCAGGGGAGTTTGTGCAAAATGTTACTCACTGCCGCTTTCAGTACTTGGCATATGTTGGGTATTAAAAAGTCGTGTTTTCAAACTGCGAATACTTGCATATAGCAAGAATTTGGCTGCAAAATATGGCTCAGGCCTCGAAATTGGGATGTTTAGGATATTTTGAAAACTGCAGGGAGGTTTGGGACAAATATGATCAAATGCCGCTTTCAGTACTTGGCATATGTTGGGTATACAAAGCCGTAATTTCAAACTGCGAATACGTGCAGAGCCAGAATTTGGGTCCAAAATATGGCTCAGGCCTCGAAATTGGGATGTTTTGGATATTTTGAAAACTGCAGGGGGGATTGAGGCAAATGTGACCAAACGCATTGGCATATGTTGGGTATAAAAAGTCGTAATTTCAAATGCGAATACGTGCAGAGAGCCAGAATTTGGCTACAAAATATGGCTCAGGCCTCGAAATTGGGATGTTTGGGTTATTTTGAAAACTGTGGGAAAAACCTGCTGGGATTGATATAAGAGGAGACTACCAGGGACTGGTACTGAACTAAATTAAAAATTTACTGTCTGCAAATTAATTCAACTAATATCTCTAGCTAGGGTTGTAAATCCTAGATCCTCTTTTCCTAATGACAGATTGTGGGCTGTAAGGGACAGGTGGGGTGAATGACTTTGTTGATAGAAGTTCCAATCCACCTGTAGACAGTGATCTCACATCAGCTTGTATTTTATACAAGGATAAGATTTAATAAATTCAGTTATATGACTGAACACTGGCTCTGTTTAAATCAGGGATTTAAACATACATAGTCTAACCTAGCACCATAACTTACAGCCAATAGATTCTTATACTATAAACAACAAATTAAATTGTAAAAGTATAATTAATTACCTTAAATGTAGTCTAAATACTGTTAAGTAACTACTAGATTATATTCAATTAAATGAACTTATATGATAACTTAAAAAATAACTAAGCAAGCAATTGATAACTTAATTTATATATTCAAATATATATGCAGACATATTCAATTTATACAGTTAGCTTGACTGAATCTTTTCCAACACTGTGGACACTTATGAGGTTTTTACTTATTGAGGCTGAATTCTTTCTGACACAATGGACACTCATGAGGTTCAGTGCTTGGATAAGATTCACAGCTACACTACAATTTTAATAAACTTACTGATATGTGAGGCTTAGCCTCGCTTTTTAACCAACAGACAGATTTATAGGATATTAAAGTTACACAAGCATACAATTGGCCAATCATACACCAAATAACCTTCAATATACTTCTCTGCCAGTCGGGGTGCCTGTCTGACAAGTTTGCCAGACTGATTAACTCTCTCTTGTTGAGTTTAGGCACGATATTTTGCTACAGCGTTGCTGTATGATGATCTGGTAGCGTTGCTACGTGATTATCCCTGCTGTTGCAGAAGAATGAGTTGATAAAGATAAAGAATGAAGGTGGAGGAAACCGTCACCGTGATCTCCACTATACACTCTTATTTTATGTAATGTTCCAGGATTTTCCTTGTAGATATTGTCCAGGTACTCCCCCAGTTCTAGAGAGTATTCACTGGCGATAAAAATATTAGATAAGGTGTCCTTGAGCTGGTAATGTTCGCTAAGGATCAGTCACTTGTTCACTCATTTGTAAACAAACGCGGAGTGCCGCGAGGCATCGTCGTGGGCGCTTCTCGCCCCCGAGATGCTCCTCCCTCTCCCTTGAGAGGTAACTTTCAATGAATATTGATTGATTATTTTTACAGTCTAGACTTATGATTAAGATAAGATGTGATTATAATATAATTAGATATAAGATTTAAAGATTATAAGTAGTATTTGAAAGTACCACTGAATCTTATTAAGGATTTGATATTATCCCTACCGGATGTTGAATAAATGTTCCAATAGTTTTTTAATTAACAAATCCTTCTAGAAGCTTCTGGATCCTTGAAAGATCATGTACAAAGTCACGTAGGCATCAAAAGGGCCCCTGTTGCGTACGTGTTCATGGTGCCATTGTCATCCAGGATCAAGCTCTATAATGAATCTATAATGATTCTAATATGATTTTTATACGATTTAGATATGATTTTGATATGATTTAGATATGATATAGAAATTATACATTTCTTAGATGATTATTAGATATGGTGGGTAAAAATTTCCCACATCTTCCAGAGGGAGAGAACTGGCACAGAGTCCAATACTTAGGACAATAGTAACCATATGTATTTATTTACTCTCCATTGGATTGATAATGCAAGTGCAAATTTTGCTTGCACTTTTGTGCTGCTGTCCGTTGTGGACGATTGTGTCTGTTAGGAGTCTGTGGGTCTTGTGGAGTTAGAGTGTCTTGAGGTCTCTCAGGATCTAACTGCAGCTGGCTCACTGATTCCATGTGGATGAGTTTGTCCAATGTCTTCAGGGAAGTTGTTCCTTTAGACAGGATTTTGACTATTCTCAAAATCCCCTGACTATCTGGATGGACTGAGACAACTTTACCTAATGGCCAGTCAGCCCTATGGCCATCACTGTCTACCAAGACAATATCGCCAGGTTGGAGATTAGCTATATTATGTGGGACATTGGCCCCATAGTGATGTTCTCGTAGAGATGTAAGATATTCTTTTGTCCAAACATCATTCCATTTTTGGATTATGCTGGACAGATGCTTATACCCTTGAACCAACTCGCTCTGACCCACATATGAGGGATCTCTGATCTCATCATCCACTAGAGATGGTACTGGAGTCAGAGGTCTTCCATACATTAGGTGGGCAGGACTTAATGGCTCATGTTGAGTAGGATCCTCAGACAAGTAAGTCAACGGCCGGTTATTCACCCTCGATTCTATTTGCGTGATTACTGTCTGGAGTTCTTGAAGATTGATTTTCTGACGGTGTAGAGATTTTCTCAAGGATCTTTTTACAGTTCCTATTAACCGTTCATAAAATCCTCCGTGCCATGGGGCTCTCGGAGGGATAAATTTCCATCTGCAATGACGCTGTTCCAGTGTGGAAGTAACTGCAGGATGGGAACAGATTTCCCGTAGACATGCTTCTCCAGCTACCAAGTTTGCTCCGTTATCTGAAATCATCAGCTTAGGGCATGATCGGCGCGCTGCGAATCTGCGGAAAGCTTGAATAAATGATTGAGCAGTCATATCGGGTGTTACCTCTAGATGTACTGCCCTGGTGGTAGCACAGGTGAACAGACAGATGTATGCCTTGATAGGTTGCTTATCTGCAGTCCCTGTTAGATATATTGCTCCTGTATAATCTGCTCCTGTCGTTTCGAAAGGTTGTAGATGGACCACTCGTTCCTTTGGTAGGGGTGGTGGCCCTGGATAAGAGCAAGTTCTTGCATCGTACCTTCGGCATATCATGCAATTCTTTAAGATTGATTTGACTGACTGTCTTCCCTGAGGAATCCAGTACTGCTGTCTGATTCGTGTGAGTGTGTCTAACACTCCTCCATGGTTGATGATTTGTTGATGTGTATGTAACACAATCAACCTTGTGATCCAATGATTTTTTGGTAAAAGCCATGGATGCACGGTATCTAGATTGATATCTGCGTGTTTAAGTCTCCCTCCACAACGCAGAATGTTGTGATTTTCTTGGTCTATCCACAGACCGAGATTGTGTTTTAACTTATGAGGAAGATTTTCATAGTTATTCCCATAAGTTTCTCTCTGGGCTTGTCTTACCCAATAGAGAAGTGCATCTGGAAAAGTGTATTTTATACCTTTTTTCCTGAGATAATGAAACACGTTCTGTGTTACATTGATTAATTTGATGAGCGAGGAGTAACGAGTACAATCCAAGACTGATATTTGAGCTTGCTGCCTGGTGGTAGTTATGGTTTGTGTCGAGATGACGTGTGGCTTTTGTTCAGGCCAACTACCATTCACTAACCATCGAGGCCCATGAAACCAAATATCTGCCTTTGCAAACTGTTTAAATGTCATACCTCTTGATAAGAGATCAGCTGGATTATCCTTTGTTGGTACATGCAACAATTGAAAGCCTGCGGAAATTTCTTTAATTTCCGAGACGCGATTTTTTACATATGGAGTTGGACAGTTGTCGTTTCGTACCCATTGTAAGACAGCTTCATTGTCAGACCATATAATGACATCTTTGATGTTCATGGTAGACAAGACTTGTTTGATATGCACTGCTAAGCGTGTGCCAGTTAGCAGTGCTGTTAGTCCCATCTGAGGCAAAGTCCTCTTTTTTAATGGAGCGACTCTGGCCTTAGAGGTGATAAGATATGATTGATTAGAAGTCACTAAGTAAGCACAAGCTCCAAAAGCTTTGGCTGACGAGGTCTGCGAATACATGTAGTGATACTTCTTCATTTTCCTCGACTATGTGTCTCGGAAAGATTATCTTTTCAACTAAAGTTTGTTCTTGAGCCACTTCCATCCAAGCTTTTTGTAACTGGATTGGTAGTGGATCATCCCAACCAACCTTAGCTTTCCATGCTTCTTGCACCAATAAACGCCACTTGATAGTCAAAGGATTTAGTAGACCAAGTGGGTCGAATACTTTGCTAACTTGTGAAAGCAAATCCCTTTTTGTAGTGATGTTGTAATTTACTGGCACGGATTTGATCGATATTGTGTCCGAGATTAAATCCCAATCTATACCTAACACCTTTTGTGATTCTGGTACGTGATATTCAGGGTAATCTCTTGCTATTTGATTATTCAATGTTGCATTATTAGAGGCCCAAGATTGTAGTGGCATGTTGGCACCTTGTAGCTCCTTGTTGGCCTCTTGATATAATTGTAACAGTTCAGTAGTACTGTTAACTGTCCCTTGAAAATTATCTACATATAGATTTTGACTGATTTCAGTCTTACAGGGACTTGATGATTTCTTCAGATGAGTATCTAGAGTTGCTTGCAACAGAAATGGACTTGCTTGTCGCGCCAAAAAGAACTGATGAGAATCTGAAAGTCACTACAGGACTATTGACATCTTCTGGGTTCTCTACCCATAGAAACTTAGTGAAGTCTCTATCTTCTTCCTGTAAGCCAACTCTTAGAAAGGCCTTACTTATATCTGCTGAATACGCATATTTGTTAAGTCTAAACTTCAACAGTATGTCATACAATTTCTGAGTTAGACTTGGACCTGTTTGCAAACAATCATTTAGACTGGTTCCTTGGGGTCCAGATTTAGAGCTACAATTAAAAACTATCCGTAAAGGAGTCGTTTTTGATTCTCTCATTACAGCCATGTGAGGTAAAAATGGCCTGTTTGCGTATTGTCATGTTTCCCGACTTCGATGAATTTATTCTTTAATTGTTGAGCAATAATCTCATGATAGAGCTTTAAATGCTCAGGCCTTTTTCTTAGCTTTGCTAGTTGAGATTTAAATTGACTATAAGCCATGTGATAATTGGTAGGTAAGGTTTTATGGTTGATTTTCCATGGTAGCCTTACCCAGTACTGTCCATCATGGTACTGTACAGTTTCTAAGTACTGATTGTATGCACAGACATCATCAGGACTTGGTTGTTCAGGAATTATTCCTATGGCATCAAGTTCCCACAATTGATGTACAGATTCTAATCCATCATCAATCATGTGGGGGATTTTAAGTGGTGACTGTTCTTTGCCTAGTCATGCCACTATTACAATTTCTGTATGATGTGATTTTTCAGGAGTTGAAGGTTCAAGATCTAGTATAGGTCCTGTCATCAATATGCCTCCTGCTGATTTGAGTATATTCATACCCATAGATTCTTCTGATCCTAGAATGAATCGATGATAGTAGTCAGCTCCAATCAGGATTCCGATATCCCCTATGAGGTCAGAATCGAGTAGAGGATCTGCTAATTGGATTCCTTTTTTCTTTTAGGAATTTAATAGTTGCTGTCAGACCAGTCACTTCCATTTCAGTAGGAATTTTATCAACTACTATGGCTTCTACTGTCCTTTGGGATGTACCTAGACAGACATTGAGTTTTACTACTGGAAAGGTTCTACGACCAGAATTAGTAAAAAACCCTGATATAGAGGTAGATACTTGCTTTGAAGATTTAAGTTGTAAATCTTCTGCCATCTTTTTACTGATAAAGGTTTTCTGTGACCCTTGATCAAAAAAGCCTCTAGTTGGAATACAAATTCCTTGATTGCATAGTTCTAGCTGTGCAGTAGGCAATATGGCTGCTGTAACAATTTCTGTATCCAAGTCGTTGACATTGCTCATTACTGTACAGAATTGTACGGCTGTTGTGGTATTATCATCTTTGGGCTTTGCCTGAGATGCAGGTTGATTATTGGAAGTCTGTGATCTGGATTGAGTGTTAATATCACTACAGAGTGCTGTGTGATGTACACTTTTATGACAATATTGGCAGTTCTGTAATTGAGTGTTACACTCACTTGTATCGTGCTTCCGTAGACAACGGATGCACCTGTTCAGAGATTTCAGTCGATCGATTCGACTGGCACGGCCTACATAAACTGTGCATTGATAAATGGTATGTGCTTCTTGACAGAATAAACATTTTGGGGCACTTGCAGCTTCTTTTTGTCTTATCTGTCTTAGGAGCTTGGTTTCCTACAGTTCTGTTAACTGTGGGGGATATAGCATAAGAGCCAACATTATTCTGTTTCCACTTTGCAGAAGAGGAGTTTTGTTGCCTTGATTTTGACTGCCATTTTGGACATTTTTGTATTTGTCCGTGGATTCACCTTTGGGGATTTTTTCTTGAGATCTAAGTTTTCCTCGGCTTCGTAATCTTTGTACGTAAGCTCGAAGTCCATCAAAGATTTGGCTTTGTGATAAGATGTTGTTACAAGTATGTAAAACTTGTAGGTAAGTAACTACATGCAAGTAGGTGATACAAGCATGTAACACTTGTACTCCTCCAAGGATTTCCTTAAAGGATGAATTGTATCTGTAATAATGTGTATCTACATTATTCATGATGTAATGAAGCATTTTGCTTCTTATTTTTTTCTCGGCTTTGCCTTTTCTATTAAGTAAGTCTCTTTGAGATGCTTGATTAACTTCAGATTTTCTGAGGCTGCTTTCACTCCAGTGAAAGCATGAGATTAAGTGATCAAGACTTTATTCTTGGATTAAGATAGTTATCTTAGATGGATGATAATATTTGTATTGACATTGTCAATGGGCTGTTAGCCTTCAGATTGTGTTGTGAGATTAAGATTGGTCCTTAATCCCCAATTGTAGACTATTGTAGCCAAGTGATGATGACATTTGTCTATCACCTGATTTAAATGGTCTGTAGGCTGTAGATTCAAGTGATTTTTTAGACACTTTGTGTCCTTTTCTTTTCTGTTTCAGTTGCTGGTGGAATACTGTTAGTCATTTTGACCTTTTCCGAGTTTCGGAGATTCCGAGATTTTTCTCTTTTTTTCTGATGAATATGTTTGATGTTAATGTATTTTGATAAATGAGCTTTCCTGTCTACTTAGGTAATGATTCCAAAGATCGTCCTTCATTTCCTCCCTGGAATCTGGTTGTAGCAGGTGTTCAATTATCAAAAGTACTGTAATAATTTGATTTGTGACCCGAATGCACGAATGCACCACGTTGGTAAATCTGTAATAATTTTTTTAAAAATAGTAAATGGCACTATTTTTGCAAAGTTATTACAAAATCTGTTACCCATAATAATTGTTAGATAAATACAGTAGTATGTCCTACTGGTTTTACCTGTAATAGGGTATGATATAGTTAATTATAGTTAGATTGTAAGGAATGCTCTTACAGTGATGATAAAACTTTTTTAAAGAATATTATGTAATGAGCAGCTCTGAAAATCAGTAGATTAGAGATAATGCTAGATAATACACTTAAATATATATGTAATGTTACCACAAGTGAGGTAGGTAATGGTATTTTATGATTAAGATGTAATTGTGTCTTTGACACTGATATAATTAAGTACTGTGGTTTTCCTTAACACTGAACAGTATCAGTATGCTATGAATGCTTACTAGTTAATGGATATGGTGGCTTAAGCCACTGCTAACAGTTTGTTTACTTAGATATATAGCTATGATAAATATTGGCTGATAGCTAGGTTAGGCTAGAATATGTAAGAATTATTCCAATGCAAAATCAAGAAGTTTCTTACGTATTTGGCATTGAAATATTCGGTAAACGAATGATCATAAATATCTAGGTACAAAGGACCATTATTATCTAGGTTCGAAGGACCATTAATGTGGAAAAAACCTGCTGGGATTGATATAAGAGGAGACTACCAGGGACTTGTACTGAACTAAAATTAAAAATTTACTGTCTGCAAATTAATTCAACTAATATCTCTAGCTAGGGTTGTAAATCCTAGATCCTCTTTTCCTAATGACAGATTGTGGGCTGTAAGGGACAGGTGGGGTGAATGACTTTGTTGATAGAAGTTCCAATCCACCTGTAGACAGGGATCTCACATCAGCTTGTATTTTATACAAGGATAAGATTTAATAAATTCAGTTATATGACTGAACACTGGCTCTGTTTAAATCAGGGATTTAAACATACATAGTCTAACCTAGCACCATAACTTACAGCCAATAGATTCTTATACTATAAACAACAAATTAAATTGTAAAAGTATAATAATGACCTTAAATGTAGTCTAAATACTGTTAAGTAACTACTAGATTATATTCAATTAAATGAACTTATATGATAACTTAAAAATAACTAAGCAAGCAATTGATAACTTAATTTATATATTCAAATATATATGCAGACATATTCAATTTATACAGTTAGCTTGACTGAATCTTTTCCAACACTGTGGACACTTGTGAGGTTTTTACTTATTGAGGCTGAATTCTTTCTGACACAATGGACACTCATGAGGTTCAGTGCTTGGATAAGATTCACAGCTACACTACAATTTTAATAAACTTACTGATATGTGAGGCTTAGCCTCGCTTTTTAACCAACAGACAGATTTATAGGATATTAAAGTTACACAAGCATACAATTGGCCAATCATACACCAAATAACCTTCAATATACTTCTCTGCCAGTCGGGGTGCCTGTCTGACAAGTTTGCCAGACTGATTAACTCTCTCTTGTTGAGTTTAGGCACGATATTTTGCTACAGCGTTGCTGTATGATGATCTGGTAGCGTTGCTACGTGATTATCCTGCTGTTGCAGAAGAATGATTGATAAAGATAAAGAATGAAGGTGGAGGAAACCGTGTCACCGTGATCTCCACTATACACTCTTATTTTATGTAATGTTCCAGGATTTTCCTTGTAGATATTGTCCAGGTACTCCCCCAGTTCTAGAGAGTATTCACTGGCGATAAAAATATTAGATAAGGTGTCCTTGAGCTGGTAATGTTCGCTAAGGATCAGTCACTTGTTCACTCATTTGTAAACAAACGCGGAGTGCCGCGAGGCATCGTCGTGGGCGCTTCTCGCCCCCGAGATGCCCTCCTCTCCCTTGAGAGGTAGCTTTCAATGAATATTGATTGATTATTTTTACAGTCTAGACTTATGATTAAGATAAGATGTGATTATAATATAATTAGATATAAGATTTAAAGATTATAAGTAGTATTTGAAAGTACCACTGAATCTTATTAAGGATTCGATTTATCCTACCGGATGTTGAATAATGTTCCAATAGTTTTTTAATTAACAAATCCTTCTAGAAGCTTCTGGATCCTTGAGATCATGTACAAAGTCACGTAGGCATCAAAAGGGCCCCTGTTGCGTACGTGTTCATGGTGCCATTGTCATCCAGGATCAAGCTCTATAATGAATCTTAATGATTCTAATATGATTTTTATACGATTTAGATATGATTTTGATATGATTTAGATATGATATAGAAATTATACATTTCTTAGATGATTATTAGATATGGTGGGTAAAAATTTCCCACAAAAACTGCAGGGGAGTTTGCGCAAAATGTGACTCACTGCCACTTTCAGTACTTGGCATATGTTGGGTATAAAAAGTCGTAATATCAAAATATGAATACGTGCAGAGAGCCAGAATTTGGCTACAAAATATGGCTCAGGCCTCGAAATTGGGATGTTTGGGATATTTTGAAAACTGCAGCGGGGGAAGGAGACAAATGTGACCAAATGCATTGGCATATGTTGGGTATAAAAAAGTCGTAATTTCAAACTGCAAATACGTGCAGAGAGCCAGAATTTGGCTCCAAAATACGGCTCAGGCCTCGAAATTGGGATATTTGGGATATTTTGAAAACTTCAGGGGGGAAGGAGACAAATGTGACCAAATGCATTGGCATATGTTGGGTATAAAAAAGTCGTAATTTCAAACTGCGAATACGTGCAGAGAGCCAGAATTTGGCTCCAAAATATGGCTCAGGCCTTGAAATTGGGATTTTTGGGATATTTTGAAAGCTGCAGGGAGTTTGTGCAAAATGTGACTCACTGCCTCTTTCAGTACTTGGCATATGTTGGGTATTAAAAAGTCGTGTTTTCAAACTGCGAATACGTGAATAGAGCAAGAATTTGGCTCCAAAATATGGCTCAGGCCTCGAAATTGGGATGTTTAGGATATTTTGAAAACTGCAGGGAGGTTTGGGACAAATATGACCAAACGCCGCTTTCAGAACTTGGCATATGTTGGGTATACAAAGCCGTAATTTCAAACTGCGAATACGTGCAGAGAGCCAGAATTTGGCTCCAAAATATGGCTCAGGCCTCGAAATTGGGGTGTTTGGGTTATTTTGAAAACTGCAGGGGGATTGAGACAAATGTGACCAAACGCATTGGCATATGTTGGGTATAAAAAAGTCGTAATTTCAAAATGCGAATATGTGCAGAGAGCCAGAATTTGGCTACAAAATATGGCTCAGGCCTCGAAATTGGGATGTTTGGGATATTTTGAAAACTGCAGGGGAGTTTGCGCAAAATGTGACTCACTGCCACTTTCAGTACTTGGCATATGTTGGGTATAAAAAGTCGTAATATCAAATATGAATATGTGCAGAGAGCCAGACGTTGGCTCTAAAATATGACTCAGGCCTCGATATTGGGATGTTTGGGATATTTAGAAAACTGCAGGGAGGTTTGGGACAAATGTGACCAAACGCCGCTTTCAGTACTTGGCATATGTTGGGCATAAAAAATTCGCAATTTCAAACTGCGAATACGTGCAGAGAGCCAGAATTTGGCTCCAAAACATGGCTAAGGCCTCGAAATTGGGAAATTTTGTATATTTTGAAAACTGCAGGGGAGTTTGTGCAAAATGTGACTCACTGCCGCTTTCAGAACTTGGCATATGTTGGGTATAAAAAGTCGTAATTTCAAACTGCGAATACGTGCAGAGAGCCAGAATTTGGCTCCAAAATATGGCTCAGGCCTCGAAATTGAGATGTTTGGATATTTTGAAAACTGCAGGGGGGGGGGGGGGAAGGAGACAAATGTGACCAAATGCATTGGCATATGTTGGGTATAAAAAAGTCGTAATTTCAAACTGCGAATACGTGCAGAGAGCCAGAATTTGGCTCCAAAATACGGCTCAGGCCTCGAAATTGGGATATTTGGGATATTTTGAAAACTTCAGGGGGGGAAGGAGACAAATGTGACCAAATGCATTGGCATATGTTGGGTATAAAAAAGTCGTAATTTCAAACTGCGAATACGTGCAGAGAGCCAGAATTTGGCTCCAAAATATGGCTCAGGCCTCGTAATTGGGATTTTTGGGATATTTTGAAAGCTGCAGGGAGTTTGTGCAAAATGTGACTCACTGCTGCTTTCAGTACTTGGCATATGTTGGGTATAAAAAGTCGTGTTTTCAAACTGCGAATACGTGCATAGAGCAAGAATTTGGCTCCAAAATATGGCTCAGGCCTCGAAATTGGGATATTTGGAATATTTCGAAAACTGCAGGGGAGTTTGTGCAAAATGTGACTCACTGCCTCTTTCAGTACTTGGCATATGTTGGGTATTAAAAAGTCGTGTTTTCAAACTGCGAATACGTGAATAGAGCAAGAATTTGGCTCCAAAATATGGCTCAGGCCTCGAAATTGGGATGTTTAGGATATTTTGAAAACTGCAGGGAGGTTTGGGACAATATGACCAAACGCCGCTTTCAGAACTTGGCATATGTTGGGTATACAAAGCCATAATTTCAAACTGCGAATACGTGCAGAGAGCCAGAATTTGGCTCCAAAATATGGCTCAGGCCTCGAAATTGGGATGTTTGGGATATTTTGAAAACTGCAGGGGGGATTGAGACAAATGTGACCAACGCATTGGCATATGTTGGGTATAAAAATTCGTAATTTCAAAATGCGAATACGTGCAGAGAGCCAGAATTTGGCTACAAAATATGGCTCAGGCCTCGAAATTGGGATGTTTGGGATATTTTGAAAACTGCAGGGGAGTTTGCGCAAAATGTGACTCACTGCCACTTTCAGTACTTGTCATATGTTGGGTATAAAAATTCGTAATATCAAAATATGAATACGTGCAGAGAGCCAGAATTTGGCTACAAAATATGGCTCAGGCCTCGAAATCGGGATGTTGGGATATTTTGAAAACTGCAGGGGAGTTTGCGCAAAATGTGACTCACTGCCACTTTCAGTACTTGGCATATGTTGGGTATAAAAAGTCGTAATATCAAAATATGAATACGTGCAGAGAGCCAGACGTTGGCTCCAAAATAAGACTCAGGCCTCGATATTGGGATGTTTGGGATATTTAGAAAACTGCAGGGAGGTTTGGGCCAAATGTGACCAAACGCCGCTTTCAATACTTGGCATATGTTGGGCATAAAAAAGTCGCAATTTCAAACTGCGAATACGTGCAGAGAGCCAGAATTTGGCTCCAAAACATGGCTAAGGCCTCGTATATGGGAAATTTTGTATATTTTGAAAACTGCAGGGGAGTTTGTGCAAAATGTGACTCACTGCTGCTTTCAGTACTTTGCATATGTTGGGTATAAAAAGTCGTAATGTTAAACTGCGACTACGTGCAGAGAGCCAGAATTTGGCTCCAAAATATGGCTCAGGCCTCGAAATTGGGATATTTGGGATATTTTGAAAACTGCAGGGGAGTTTGTGCAAAATGTGACTCACTGCTTTTGGCATATGTTGGGTATAAAAAGTCGTGTTTTCAAACTGCGAATACGTGCAGAGAGCCAGAATTTTGCTCCAAAATATTGCTCAGGCCTCGAAATTGGGATATTTGGAATATTTCGAAAACTGCAGGGGAGTTTGTGCAAAATGTGACTCACTGCCGCTTTCAGTACTTGGCATATGTTGGGTATTAAAAAGTCGTGTTTTCAAACTGCGAATACGTGCATAGAGCAAGAATTTGGCTCCAAAATATGGCTCAGGCCTCGAAATTGGGATGTTTAGGATATTTTGAAAACTGCAAGGAGGTTTGGGACAAATATGACCAAAAGCCGCTTTCAGTACTTGGCATATGTTGGGTATACAAAGCCGTAATTTCAAACTGCGAATACGTGCAGAGAGCCAGAATTTGGCTCCAAAATATGGCTCAGGCCTCGAAATTGGGATGTTTGGGATATTTTGAAAACTGCAGGGGGGATTGAGACAAATGTGACCAAACGCATTGGCATATGTTGGGTATAAAAAAGTCGTAATTTCAAAATGCGAATACGTGCAGATAGCCAGAATTTGGCTCCAAAATATGGCTCAGGCCTCGAAATAGGGATGTTTGGAATATTTTGAAATCTGCAGGGGAGTTTGCGCAAATTGTGACTCACTGCCACTTTCAGTACTTGGCATTTGTAGGGTATAAAAAGTCGTAATATCAAAATATGAATACGTGCAGAGAGCCAGACGTTGGCTCCAAATTATGACTCAGGCCTCGATATTGGGATGTTTGGGATATTTAGAAAATTGCAGGGAGGATTGGGACAAATGTGACCAAACGCCGCTTTCAGTACTTGGCATATGTTGGGTATAAAAAAGTCGTAATTTCAAACTGCGAATACGTGCAGAGAGCCAGAATTTGGCTCCAAAATATGGCTCAGGCCTCGAAATTGGGATATTTGGGATATTTTGAAAACTGCAGGGGAGTTTGTGCAAAATGTGACTCACTGCTGCTTTCAGTACTTGGCATATGTTGGGTATAAAAAGTCGTGTTTTTAAACTGCGAATACGTGCATAGAGCAAGAATTTGGCTCCAAAATATGGCTCAGGCCTCGAAATTGGGATGTTTAGGATATTTTGAAAACTGCAGGGAGGTTTGGGACAAATATGATCAAACGCCGCTTTCAGTACTTGGCATATGTTGGGTATACAAAGCCGTAATTTCAAACTGCGAATACGTGCAGAGAGCCAGAATTTGGCTCCAAAATATGGCTCAGGCCTCGAAATTGGGATGTTTGGGATATTTTGAAAACTGCAGGGGGGATTGAGACAAATGTGACCAAACGCATTGGCATATGTTGGGTATAAAAAGTCGTAATTTCAAAATGCGAATACGTGCAGAGAGCCAGTATTTGGCTACAAAATATGGCTCAGGCCTCGAAATTGGGATGTTTGGGTTATTTTGAAAACTGCAGGGGAGTTTGCGCAAAATGTGACTCACTGCCACTTTCAGTACTTGGCATATGTTGGGTATAAAAATCGTAATATCAAAATATGAATACGTGCAGAGAGCCAGAATTTGGCTACAAAATATGGCTCAGGCCTCGAAATTGGGATGTTTGGGATATTTTGAAAACTGCAGGGGAGTTTGCGCAAAATGTGACTCACTGCCACTTTCATTACTTGGCATATGTTGGGTATAAAAAGTCGTAATATCAAAATATGAATACGTGCAGAGAGCCAGACGTTGGCTCCAAAATATGACTCAGGCCTCGATATTGGGATGTTTGGGATATTTAGAAAACTGCAGGGAGGTTTGGGACAAATGTGACCAATCGCCGCTCTCAGTACTTGGCATATGTTGGGCATAAAAAAGCCGCAATTTCAAACTGCGAATACGTGCAGAGAGCCAGAATTTGGCTCCAAAACATAGCTAAGGCCTCGAAATTTTGAAATTTTGTATATTTTGAAAACTGCAGGGGAGTTTGTGCAAAATGTGACTCACTGCTGCTTTCAGTACTTGGCATATGTTGGGTATAAAAAGTCGTGTTTTTAAACTGCGAATACGTGCATAGAGCAAGAATTTGGCTCCAAAATATGGCTCAGGCCTCGAAATTGGGATGTTTAGGATATTTTGAAAACTGCAGGGAGGTTTGGGACAAATATGATCAAACGCCGCTTTCAGTACTTGGCATATGTTGGGTATACAAAGCCGTAATTTCAAACTGCGAATACGTGCAGAGAGCCAGAATTTGGCTCCAAAATATGGCTCAGGCCTCGAAATTGGGATGTTTGGGATATTTTGAAAACTGCAGGGGGGATTGAGACAAATGTGACCAAACGCATTGGCATATGTTGGGTATAAAAATTCGTAATTTCAAAAAGCGAATACGTGCAGAGAGCCAGAATTTGGCTACAAAATATGGCTCAGGCCTCGAAATTGGGATGTTTGGGTTATTTTGAAAACTGCAGGGGAGTTTGCGCAAAATGTGACTCACTGCCACTTTCAGTACTTGGCATATGTTGGGTATAAAAAGTCGTAATATCAAAATATGAATACGTGCAGAGAGCCAGAATTTGGCTACAAAATATGGCTCAGGCCTCGAAATTGGGATGTTTGGGATATTTTGAAAACTGCAGGGGAGTTTGCGCAAAATGTGACTCACTGCCACTTTCATTACTTGGCATATGTTGGGTATAAAAAGTCGTAATATCAAAATATGAATACGTGCAGAGAGCCAGACGTTGGCTCCAAAATATGACTCAGGCCTCGATATTGGGATGTTTGGGATATTTAGAAAACTGCAGGGAGGTTTGGGACAAATGTGACCAAACGCCGCTCTCAGTACTTGGCATATGTTGGGCATAAAAAAGCCGCAATTTCAAACTGCGAATACGTGCAGAGAGCCAGAATTTGGCTCCAAAACATAGCTAAGGCCTCGAAATTTTGAAATTTTGTATATTTTGAAAACTGCAGGGGAGTTTGTGCAAAATGTGACTCACTGCTGCTTTCAGTACTTGGCATATGTTGGGTATAAAAAGTCGTAATTTCAAACTGCGACTACGTGCAGAGAGCCAGAATTTTGCTCCAAAATATGGCTCAGGCCTCGAAATTGGGATATTTGGAATATTTCGAAAACTGCAGGGGAGTTTGTGCAAAATGTGACTCACTTCCGCTTTCAGGACTTGGCATATGTTGGGTATAAAAAGTCGTAATTTCAAACTGCGAATACGTGCAAAGAGCCAGAATTTGGCTCCAAAATATGGCTCAGGCCTCGAAATTGAGATGTTTGGGAGATTTTGAAAACTGCAGGGGGGGAAGGAGACAAATGGGACCAAATGCATTGGCATATGTTGGGTATAAAAAAGTCGTAATTTCAAACTGCGAATACGTGCAGAGAGCCAGAATTTGGCTCCAAAATATGGCTCAGGCCTCGAAATTGGGATATTTTGGGATATTTTGAAAACTTCAGGGGGGGAAGGAGACAAATGTGACCAAATAAATGCATTGGCATATGTTGGTATAAAAAAGTCGTAATTTCAAACTGCGAATACTTGCAGAGAGCCAGAATTTGGCTCCAAATGGCTCAGGCCTCGAAATTGGGATATTTGGGATATTTTGAAAGCTGCAGGGGAGTTTTGTGCAAAAATGTGACTCACTGCTGCTTTCAGTACTTGGCATATGTTGGGTATAAAAAGTCGTGTTTTCAAACTGCAATACGTGCATAGAGCAAGAATTTGGCTCCAAAATATGGCTCAGGCCTCGAAATTGGGATATTTGGAATATTTTCGAAAACTGCAGGGGAGTTTGTGCAAAATGTGACTCACTGCCTCTTTCAGTACTTGGCATATGTTGGGTATTAAAAAGCCGTGTTTTCAAACTGCGAATACGTGCATAGAGCAAGAATTTGGCTCCAAATATGGCTCAGGCCTCGAAATTGGGATGTTTAGGATATTTTGAAAACTGCAGGGGGGTTTTGGACATATATGACCAAACGCCCTTTCAGAACTTGGCATATGTTGGGTATACAAAGCCGTAATTTGAAACTGCGAATACGTGCAGAAAGCCAGAATTTGGCTCCAAAATATGGCTCAGGCCTCGAAATTGGGATGTTTTGGATATTTTGAAAACTGCAGGGGGGATTGAGACAAATGTTGACCAAACGCATTGGCATATGTTGGGTATAAAAAAGTAGTAATTTCAAAATGCGAATACATGCAGAGAGCCAGAATTTGGCTACAAAATATGGCTCAGGCCTCGAAATTGGGATGTTTGGATATTTTGAAAACTGCAGGGGAGTTTGCGCAAAATGTGACTCACTGCCACTTTCAGTACTTGGCATATGTTGGGTATAAAAGTCGTAATATCAATATATGAATACGTGCAGAGAGCCAGACGTTGGCTCCAAAATAAGACTCAGGCCTCGATATTGGGATGTTTGGGATATTTAGAAAACTGCAGGGAGGTTTGGGACAAATGTGACCAAACGCCGCTTTCAGTACTTGGCATATGTTGGGCATAAAAAGTCGCAATTTCAAACTGCGAATACGTGCAGAGAGCCAGAATTTGGCTCCAAAACATGGCTAAGGCTCGAAATTTGGAAATTTTGTATATTTTGAAAACTGCAGGGGAGTTTGTGCAAAATGTGACTCACTGCTGCTTTCAGTACTTTGCATATGTTGGGTATAAAAAGTCGTAATGTTAAACTGCGACTACGTGCAGAGAGCAGAATTTGGCTCCAAAATATGGCTCAGGCCTCGAAATTGGGATATTTGGGATATTTTGAAAACTGCAGGGAGTTTGTGCAAAATGTGACTCACTGTTTGTTGGCATATGTTCGGTATAAAAAGTCGTTTTTTTCAAACTGCGAATACGTGCAGAGAGCCAGAATTTTGCTCCAAATAGGCTCAGGCCTCGAAATTGGGATATTTGGAATATTTCGAAAACTGCAGGGGAGTTTGTGCAAATGTTACTCACTGCCGCTTTCAGTACTTGGCATATGTTGGGTATTAAAAAGTCGTGTTTTCAAACTGCGAATACTTGCATAGCAAGAATTTGGCTGCAAAATATGGCTCAGGCCTCGAAATTGGGATGTTTAGGATATTTTGAAAACTGCAGGGAGGTTTGGGACAAATATGATCAAACGCCGCTTTCAGTACTTGGCATATGTTGGGTATACAAAGCCGTAATTTCAAACTGCGAATACGTGCAGAGCCAGAATTTGGGTCCAAAATATGGCTCAGGCCTCGAAATTGGGATGTTTTGGATATTTTGAAAACTGCAGGGGGATTGAGGCAAATGTGACCAAACGCATTGGCATATGTTGGGTATAAAAGTCGTAATTTCAAAATGCGAATACGTGCAGAGAGCCAGAATTTGGCTACAAAATATGGCTCAGGCTCGAAATTGGGATGTTTGGGTTATTTGAAACTGTGGGAAAAACCTGCTGGGATTGATATAAGAGGAGACTACCAGGGACTGTACTGAACTAAATTAAAAATTTACTGTCTGCAAATTAATTCAACTAAAATCTCTAGCTAGGGTTGTAAATCCTAGATCCTCTTTTCCTAATGACAGACTGTGGGCTGTAAGGGACAGGTGGGGTGAATGACTTGTTGATAGAAGTTCCAATCCACCTGTAGACAGGGATCTCACATCAGCTTGTATTTTATACAAGGATAAGATTTATAAATTCAGTTATCTGACTGAACACTGGCTCTGTTTAAATCAGGATTTAAACATACATAGTCTAACCTAGTACCATAACTTAACAGCCAATAGATTCTTATACTATAAACAACAAATTAAATTGTAAAAGTATAATAATGACCTTAAATGTAGTCTAAATACTGTTAGTACTAGAAATTATATTCAATTAAATGAACTTATATGATAACTTAAAAAACTAAGCAAGCAATTGATAACTTAATTTATATATTCAAATATATATGCAGACATATTCAATTTATACAGTTAGCTTGACTGAATCTCTTCCAACTGTGGACACTTGTGAGGTTTTTACTTATTGAGGCTGAATTCTTTTCTGACAGAATGGACACTCATGAGGTTCAGTGCTTGGATAAGATTCACAGCTACACTACAATTTTAATAAACTACTGATATGTGAGGCTTAGCCTCGCTTTTTAACCAACAGACAGATTTATAGGATATTAAAGTACACAAGCATACAATTGGCCAATCATACACCAAATAACCTTCAATATACTTCTCTGCCAGTCGGGGTGCCTGTCTGACAAGTTTGCCAGACTGATTAACTCTCTCTTGTTGAGTTTAGGCACGATATTTTGCTACAGCGTTGCTGTATGATGATCTGGTAGCGTTGCTACGTGATTATCCTGCAGTTGCAGAAGAATGATTCGATAAAGATGAATGAAGGTGGAGGAAACCGTGTCACTGATCTCCACTATACACTCTATTTTATGTAATGTTCCGGATTTTCCTTGTAGATATTGTCCAGGTACTCCCCCAGTTCTAGAGAGTATTCACTGGCGATAAAAATATTAGATAAGGTGTCCTTGAGCTGGTAATGTTCGCTAAGGATCAGTCACTTGTTCACTCATTTGTAAACAAACGCGGAGTGCCGCGAGGCTCGTCGTGGGCGCTTCTCGCCCCCATCGCCCTCCATCTCCTGAGAGGTAGCTTCAATGAATATTGATTGATTATTTTTACAGTCTAGACTTATGATTAAGATAAGATGTGATTATAATATAATTAGATATAAGATTTAAAGATTATAAGTAGTATTTGAAAGTACCACTGAATCTTATTAAGGATTCGATTTTTAATCCTACCGGATGTTGAATCAATGTTCCAATAGTTTTTTAATTAAGAAGTCCTTCTAGAAGCTTCTGGATCCTTGAAAGATCATGTACAAAGTCACGTAGGCATCAAAAGGGCCCCTGTTGCGTACGTGTTCATGGTGCCATTGTCATCCAGGATCAAGCTATAATGAATCTTAATGATTCTATATGATTTTTATACGATTTAGATATGATTTTGATATGATTTAGATATGATATAGAAATTATACATTTCTTAGATGATTATTAGATATGGTGGGTAAAAATTTCCCACATCTTCCAGAGGGAGAGAACTGGCACAGAGTCCAATACTTAGGACAATAGTAACCATATGTATTTATTTACTCTCCATTGGATTGATAATACAAGTGCAAATTTTGCTTGCACTTTTGTGCTGCTGTCCGTTGTGGACGATTGTGTCTGTTAGGAGTCTGTGGGTCTTGTGGAGTTAGAGTGTCTTGAGGTCTCTCAGGATCTAACTGCAGCTGGCTCACTGATTCCATGTGGATGAGTTTGTCCAATGTCTTCAGGGAAGTTGTTCCTTTAGACAGGATTTTGACTATTCTCAAAATCCCCTGACTATCTGGATGGACTGAGACAACTTTACCTAATGGCCAGTCAGCCCTAGGGCCATCACTGTCTACCAAGACAATATCGCCAGGTTGGAGATTAGATATTATGTGGGACATTGGCCCCATAGTGATGTTCTCGTAGAGATGTAAGATATTCTTTTGTCCAAACATCATTCCATTTTTGGATTATGCTGGACAGATGCTTATACCCCTGAACCAACTCGCTCTGACCCACATATGAGGGATCTCTGATCTCATCATCCACTAGAGATGGTACTGGAGTCAGAAGTCTTCCATACATTAGGTGGGCAGGACTTAATGGCTCATGTTGAGTAGGATCCTCAGACAAGTAAGTCAACGGCCGGTTATTCACCCTTGATTCTATTTCCGTGATTACTGTCTGGAGTTCTTGAAGATTGATTTTCTGACGGTGTAGAGATTTTCTCAAGGATCTTTTTACAGTTCCTATTAACCGTTCATAAAATCCTCCGTGCCATGGGGCTCGGAGGGATAAATTTCCATCTGCAATGACGCTGTTCCAGTGTGGAAGTAACTGCAGGATGGGAACAGATTTCCCGTAGACATGCTTCTCCAGCTACCAAGTTTGCTCCGTTATCTGAAATCATCAGCTTAGGGCATGATCGGCGTGCTGCGAATCTGCGGAAAGCTTGAATAAATGATTGAGCAGTCATATCGGGTGTTACCTCTAGATGTACTGCCCTGGTGGTAGCACAGGTGAACAGACAGATGTATGCCTTGATAGGTTGCTTATCTGCAGTCCCTGTTAGATATATTGCTCCTGTATAATCTACTCCTGTCGTTTCGAAAGGTTGTAGATGGACCACTCGTTCCTTTGGTAGGGGTGGTGGCCCTGGATAAGAGCAAGTTCTTGCATCGTACCTTCGGCATATCATGCAATTCTTCAAGATTGATTTGACTGACTGTCTTCCCTGAGGAATCCAGTACTGCTGTCTGATTTGTGTGAGTGTGTCTAACACTCCTCCATGTTTGATGATTTGTTGATGTGTATGCAACACAATCAACCTTGTGATCCAATGATTTTTTGGTAAAAGCCATGGATGCACGGTATCTAGATTGATATCTGCGTGTTTAAGTCTCCCTCCACAACGCAGAATGTTGTGATTTTCTTGGTCTATCCACAGACCGAGATTGTGTTTTAACTTATGCGGAAGATTTTCATAGTTATTCCCATAAGTTTCTCTCTGGGCTTGTCTTACCCAATAGAGAAGTGCATCTGGAAAAGTGTATTTTATACCTTTTTTCCTGAGATAATGAAACACGTTCTGTGTTACATTGATTAATTTGATGAGCGAGGAGTAACGAGTACAATCCAAGACTGATATTTGAGCTTGCTGCCTGGTGGTAGTTATGGTTTGTGTCGTAATGACGTGTGGCTTTTGTTCAGGCCAACTACCATTCACTAACCATCGAGGCCCATGAAACCAAATATCTGCCTTTGCAAACTGTTTAAATGTCATACCTCTTGATAAGAGATCAGCTGGATTATCCTTTGTTGGTACATGCAACAATTGAAAGCCTGCGGAAATTTCTTTAATTTCCGAGACGCGATTTTTTACATATGGAGTTGGACAGTTGTCGTTTCGTACCCATTGTAAGACAGCTTCATTGTCAGACCATATAATGACATCTTTGATGTTCATGGTAGACAAGACTTGTTTGATATGCACTGCTAAGCGTGTCCAGTTAGCAGTGCTGTTAGTTCCATCTGAGGCAAAGTCCTCTTTTTTAATGGAGCGACTCTGGCCTTAGAGGTGATAAGATATGATTGATTAGAAGTCACTAAGTAAGCACAAGCTCCAAAGCTTTGGCTGACGAGTCTGCGAATACATGTAGTGATACTTCTTCATTTTCCTCGACTATGTGTCTCGGAAAGATTATCTTTTCAACTAAAGTTTGTTCTTGAGCCACTTCCATCCAAGCTTTTTGTAACTGGATTGGTAGTGGATCATCCCAACCAACCTTAGCTTTCCATGCTTCTTGCACCAATAAACGCCACTTGATAGTCAAAGGATTTAGTAGACCAAGTGGGTCGAATACTTTGCTAACTTGTGAAAGCAAATCCCTTTTTGTAGTGATGTTGTAATTTACTGGCACGGATTTGATCGATATTGTGTCCGAGATTAAATCCCAGTCTATACCTAACACCTTTTGTGATTCTGGTACGTGATATTCAGGGTAATCTCTTGCTATTTGATTATTCAATGTTGCATTATTAGAGGCCCAAGATTGTAGTGCATGTTGGCACCTTGTAGCTCCTTGTGGCCTCTTGATATAATTGTAACAGTTCAGTAGTACTGTTAACTGTCCCTTGAAAATTATCTACATATAGATTTTGACTGATTTCAGTCTTACAGGGACTTGATGATTTCTTCAGATGAGTATCTAGAGTTGCTTGCAACAGAAATGGACTGCTTGTCGCGCCAAAAAGAACTGATTGAGAATCTGAAAGTCACTACAGGACTATTGACATCTTCTGGGTTCTCTACCCATAGAAACTTAGTGAAGTCTCTATCTTCTTCCTGTAAGCCAACTCTTAGAAAGGCCTTACTTATATCTGCTGAATACGCATATTTGTTAAGTCTAAACTTCAACAGTATGTCATACAATTTCTGAGTTAGACTTGGACCTGTTTGCAAACAATCATTTAGACTGGTTCCTTGGGGTCCAGATTTAGAGCTACAATTAAAAAACTATCCGTAAAGGAGTCGTTTTTGATTCTCTCATTACAGCCATGTGAGGTAAAAAATGGCCTGTTTGCGTATTGTCATGTTTCCCGACTTCGATGAATTTATTCTTTAATTGTTGAGCAATAATCTCATGATAGAGCTTTAAATGCTCAGGCCTTTTTCTTAGCTTTGCTAGTTGAGATTTAAATTGACTATAAGCCATGTGATAATTGGTAGGTAAGGTTTTATGGTTGATTTTCCATGGTAGCCTTACCCAGTACTGTCCATCATGGTACTGTACAGTTTCTAAGTACTGATTGTATGCACAGACATCATCAGGACTTGGTTGTTCAGGAATTATTCCTATGGCATCAAGTTCCCACAATTGATGTACAGATTCTAATCCATCATCAATCATGTGGGGGATTTTAAGTGGTGACTGTTCTTTGCCTAGTCATGCCACTATTACAATTTCTGTATGATGTGATTTTTCAGGAGTTGAAGGTTCAAGATCTAGTATAGGTCCTGTCATCAATATGCCTCCTGCTGATTTGAGTATATTCATACCCATAGATTCTTCTGATCCTAGAATGAATCGATGATAGTAGTCAGCTCCAATCAGGATTCCGATATCCCCTATGAGGTCAGAATCGAGTAGAGGATCTGCTAATTGGATTCCTTTTTTCTTTTAGGAATTTAATAGTTGCTGTCAGACCAGTCACTTCCATTTCAGTAGGAATTTTATCAACTACTATGGCTTCTACTGTCCTTTGGGATGTACCTAGACAGACATTGAGTTTTACTACTGGAAAGGTTCTACGACCAGAATTAGTAAAAAACCCTGATATAGAGGTAGATACTTGCTTTGAAGATTTAAGTTGTAAATCTTCTGCCATCTTTTTACTGATAAAGGTTTTCTGTGACCCTTGATCAAAAAAGCCTCTAGTTGGAATACAAATAACTTGATTGCATAGTTCTAGCTGTGCAGTAGGCAATATGGCTGCTGTAACAATTTCTGTATCCAAGTCGTTGACATTGCTCATTACTGTACAGAATTGTACGGCTGTTGTGGTATTATCATCTTTGGGCTTTGCCTGAGATGCAGGTTGATTATTGGAAGTCTGTGATCTGGATTGAGTGTTAATATCACTACAGAGTGCTGTGTGATGTACACTTTTATGACAATATTGGCAGTTCTGTAATTGAGTGTTACACTCACTTGTATCGTGCTTCCGTAGACAACGAATGCACCTGTTCAGAGATTTCAGTCGATCGATTCGACTGGCACGGCCTACATAAACTGTGCATTGATAAATGGTATGTGCTTCTTGACAGAATAAACATTTTGGGGCACTTGCAGCTCCTTTTGTCTTATCTGTCTTAGGAGCTTGGTTTCCTACAGTTCTGTTAACTGTGGGGGATATAGCATAAGAGCCAACATTATTCTGTTTCCACTTTGCAGAAGAGGAGTTTTGTTGCCTTGATTTTTGACTGCCATTTTGGACATTTTTGTATTTGTCCGTGGATTCACCTTTGGGGATTTTTTCTTGAGATCTAAGTTTTCCTCGGCTTCGTAATCTTTGTACGTAAGCTCGAAGTCCATCAAAGATTTGGCTTTGTGATAAGATGTTGTTACAAGTATGTAAAACTTGTAGGTAAGTAACTACATGCAAGTAGGTGATACAAGCATGTAACACTTGTACTCCTCCAAGGATTTCCTTAAAGGATGAATTGTATCTGTAATAATGTGTATCTACATTATTCATGATGTAATGAAGCATTTTGCTTCTTATTTTTTTCTCGGCTTTGCCTTTCTATTAAGTAAGTCTCTTTGAGATGCTTGATTAACTTCAGATTTTCTGAGGCTGCTTTCACTCCAGTGAAAGCATGAGATTAAGTGATCAAGACTTTATTCTTGGATTAAGATAGTTATCTTAGATGGATGATAATATTTGTATTGACATTGTCAATGGGCTGTTAGCCTTTCAGATTGTGTTGTGAGATTAAGATTGGTCTTAATCCCCAATTGTAGACTATTGTAGCCAAGTGATGATGACATTTGTCTTATCACCTGATTTAAATGGTCTGTAGGCTGTAGATTCAAGTGATTTTTTAGACACTTTGTGTCCTTTTCTTTTCTGTTTCAGTTGCTGGTGGAATACTGTTAGTCATTTTGACCTTTTCCGAGTTTCGGAGATTCCGAGATTTTTCTCTTTTTTTCTGATGAATATGTTTGATGTTAATGTATTTTGATAAATGAGCTTTCCTGTCTACTTAGGTAATGATTCCAAAGATCGTCCTTCATTTCCTCCCTGGAATCTGGTTGTAGCAGGTGTTCAATTATCAAAAGTACTGTAATAATTTGATTTGTGACCCGAATGCACGAATGCACCAAGTTCGTAAATCTTGTAATAATTTTTTAAAAATAGTAAATGGCACTATTTTTGCAAAGTTATTACAAAATCTGTTACCATAATAATTGTTAGATAAAATACAGTAGTATGTCTACTGGTTTTACCTGTAATAGGGTATGATATAGTTAATTATAGTTAGATTGTAAGGAATGCTCTTACAGTGATGATAACACTTTTTTAAAGAATATTATGTAATGAGCAGCTCTGAAAATCAGTAGATTAGAGATAATGCTAGATAATACACTTAAATATATATGTAATGTTACCACAAGTGAGGTAGGTAATGGTATTTTATGATTAAGATGAAATTGTGTCTTTGACACTGATATAATTAAGTACTGTGGTTTCTTAACACTGAAACAGTATCAGTATGCTATGAATGCTTACTAGTTAATGGATATGGTGGCTTAAGCCACTGCTAACAGTTTGTTTACTTAGATATATAGCTATGATAAATATTGGCTGATAGCTAGGTTAGGCTAGAATATGTAAGAATTATTCCAATGCAAAATCAAGAAGTTTCTTATGTATTTGGCATTGAAATATTCGGTAAACGAATGATCATAAATATCTAGGTACAAAGGACCATTATTATCTAGGTTCGAAGGACCATTAATGTGGAAAAAACCTGCTGGGATTGATATAAGAGGAGACTACCAGGGACTTGTACTGAACTAAATTAAAAATTTACTGTCTGCAAATTAATTCAACTAATATCTCTAGCTAGGGTTGTAAATCCTAGATCCTCTTTTCCTAATGACAGATTGTGGGCTGTAAGGGACAGGTGGGGTGAATGACTTTGTTGATAGAAGTTCCAATCCACCTGTAGACAGGGCTCTCACATCAGCTTGTATTTTATACAAGGATAAGATTTAATAAATTCAGTTATATGACTGAACACTGGCTCTGTTTAAATCAGGGATTTAAACATACATAGTCTAACCTAGCACCATAACTTACAGCCAATAGATTCTTATACTATAAACAACAAATTAAATTGTAAAAGTATAATTAATTACCTTAAATGTAGTCTAAATACTGTTAAGTAACTACTAGATTATATTCAATTAAATGAACTTATATGATAACTTAAAAAATAACTAAGCAAGCAATTGATAACTTAATTTATATATTCAAATATATATGCAGACATATTCAATTTATACAGTTAGCTTGACTGAATCTTTTCCAACACTGTGGACACTTGTGAGGTTTTTACTTATTGAGGCTGAATTCTTTCTGACACAATGGACACTCATGAGGTTCAGTGCTTGGATAAGATTCACAGCTACACTACAATTTTAATAAACTTACTGATATGTGAGGCTTAGCCTCGCTTTTTAACCAACAGACAGATTTATAGGATATTAAAGTTACACAAGCATACAATTGGCCAATCATACACCAAATAACCTTCAATATACTTCTCTGCCAGTCGGGGTGCCTGTCTGACAAGTTTGCCAGACTGATTAACTCTCTCTTGTTGAGTTTAGGCACGATATTTTGCTACAGCGTTGCTGTATGATGATCTGGTAGCGTTGCTACGTGATTATCCCTGCTGTTGCAGAAGAATGAGTTGATAAAGATAAAGAATGAAGGTGGAGGAAACCGTGTCACCGTGATCTCCACTATACACTCTTATTTTATGTAATGTTCCAGGATTTTCCTTGTAGATATTGTCCAGGTACTCCCCCAGTTCTAGAGAGTATTCACTGGCGATAAAAAATATTAGATAAGGTGTCCTTGAGCTGGTAATGTTCGCTAAGGATCAGTCACTTGTTCACTCATTTGTAAACAAACGCGGAGTGCCGCGAGGCATCGTCGTGGGCGCTTCTCGCCCCCGAGATGCTCCTCCCTCTCCCTTGAGAGGTAACTTTCAATGAATATTGATTGATTATTTTTACAGTCTAGACTTATGATTAAGATAAGATGTGATTATAATATAATTAGATATAAGATTTAAAGATTATAAGTAGTATTTGAAAGTACCACTGAATCTTATTAAGGATTTGATATTATCCCTACCGGATGTTGAATAAATGTTCCAATAGTTTTTTAATTAACAAATCCTTCTAGAAGCTTCTGGATCCTTGAAAGATCATGTACAAAGTCACGTAGGCATCAAAAGGGCCCCTGTTGCGTACGTGTTCATGGTGCCATTGTCATCCAGGATCAAGCTCTATAATGAATCTATAATGATTCTAATATGATTTTTATACGATTTAGATATGATTTTGATATGATTTAGATATGATATAGAAATTATACATTTCTTAGATGATTATTAGATATGGTGGGTAAAAATTTCCCACAAAAACTGCAGGGGAGTTTGCGCAAAATGTGACTCACTGCCACTTTCAGTACTTGGCATATGTTGGGTATAAAAAGTCGTAATATCAAAATAAGAATACGTGCAGAGAGCCAGAATTTGGCTACAAAATATGGCTCAGGCCTCGAAATTGGGATGTTTGGGATATTTTGAAAACTGCAGCGGGGGAAGGAGACAAATGTGACCAAATGCATTGGCATATGTTGGGTATAAAAAAGTCGTAATTTCAAACTGCAAATACGTGCAGAGAGCCAGAATTTGGCTCCAAAATACGGCTCAGGCCTCGAAATTGGGATATTTGGGATATTTTGAAAACTTCAGGGGGGGAAGGAGACAAATGTGACCAAATGCATTGGCATATGTTGGGTATAAAAAAGTCGTAATTTCAAACTGCGAATACGTGCAGAGAGCCAGAATTTGGCTCCAAAATATGGCTCAGGCCTTGAAATTGGGATTTTTGGGATATTTTGAAAGCTGCAGGGGAGTTTGTGCAAAATGTGACTCACTGCCTCTTTCAGTACTTGGCATATGTTGGGTATTAAAAAGTCGTGTTTTCAAACTGCGAATACGTGAATAGAGCAAGAATTTGGCTCCAAAATATGGCTCAGGCCTCGAAATTGGGATGTTTAGGATATTTTGAAAACTGCAGGGAGGTTTGGGACAAATATGACCAAACGCCGCTTTCAGAACTTGGCATATGTTGGGTATACAAAGCCGTAATTTCAAACTGCGAATACGTGCAGAGAGCCAGAATTTGGCTCCAAAATATGGCTCAGGCCTCGAAATTGGGGTGTTTGGGTTATTTTGAAAACTGCAGGGGGGATTGAGACAAATGTGACCAAACGCATTGGCATATGTTGGGTATAAAAAAGTCGTAATTTCAAAATGCGAATATGTGCAGAGAGCCAGAATTTGGCTACAAAATATGGCTCAGGCCTCGAAATTGGGATGTTTGGGATATTTTGAAAACTGCAGGGGAGTTTGCGCAAAATGTGACTCACTGCCACTTTCAGTACTTGGCATATGTTGGGTATAAAAAGTCGTAATATCAAAATATGAATATGTGCAGAGAGCCAGACGTTGGCTCTAAAATATGACTCAGGCCTCGATATTGGGATGTTTGGGATATTTAGAAAACTGCAGGGAGGTTTGGGACAAATGTGACCAAACGCCGCTTTCAGTACTTGGCATATGTTGGGCATAAAAAATTCGCAATTTCAAACTGCGAATACGTGCAGAGAGCCAGAATTTGGCTCCAAAACATGGCTAAGGCCTCGAAATTGGGAAATTTTGTATATTTTGAAAACTGCAGGGGAGTTTGTGCAAAATGTGACTCACTGCCGCTTTCAGAACTTGGCATATGTTGGGTATAAAAAGTCGTAATTTCAAACTGCGAATACGTGCAGAGAGCCAGAATTTGGCTCCAAAATATGGCTCAGGCCTCGAAATTGAGATGTTTGGATATTTTGAAAACTGCAGGGGGGGGGGGGGGAAGGAGACAAATGTGACCAAATGCATTGGCATATGTTGGGTATAAAAAAGTCGTAATTTCAAACTGCGAATACGTGCAGAGAGCCAGAATTTGGCTCCAAAATACGGCTCAGGCCTCGAAATTGGGATATTTGGGATATTTTGAAAACTTCAGGGGGGGAAGGAGACAAATGTGACCAAATGCATTGGCATATGTTGGGTATAAAAAAGTCGTAATTTCAAACTGCGAATACGTGCAGAGAGCCAGAATTTGGCTCCAAAATATGGCTCAGGCCTCGTAATTGGGATTTTTGGGATATTTTGAAAGCTGCAGGGGAGTTTGTGCAAAATGTGACTCACTGCTGCTTTCAGTACTTGGCATATGTTGGGTATAAAAAGTCGTGTTTTCAAACTGCGAATACGTGCATAGAGCAAGAATTTGGCTCCAAAATATGGCTCAGGCCTCGAAATTGGGATATTTGGAATATTTCGAAAACTGCAGGGGAGTTTGTGCAAAATGTGACTCACTGCCTCTTTCAGTACTTGGCATATGTTGGGTATTAAAAAGTCGTGTTTTCAAACTGCGAATACGTGAATAGAGCAAGAATTTGGCTCCAAAATATGGCTCAGGCCTCGAAATTGGGATGTTTAGGATATTTTGAAAACTGCAGGGAGGTTTGGGACAAATATGACCAAACGCCGCTTTCAGAACTTGGCATATGTTGGGTATACAAAGCCATAATTTCAAACTGCGAATACGTGCAGAGAGCCAGAATTTGGCTCCAAAATATGGCTCAGGCCTCGAAATTGGGATGTTTGGGATATTTTGAAAACTGCAGGGGGGATTGAGACAAATGTGACCAAACGCATTGGCATATGTTGGGTATAAAAATTCGTAATTTCAAAATGCGAATACGTGCAGAGAGCCAGAATTTGGCTACAAAATATGGCTCAGGCCTCGAAATTGGGATGTTTGGGATATTTTGAAAACTGCAGGGGAGTTTGCGCAAAATGTGACTCACTGCCACTTTCAGTACTTGTCATATGTTGGGTATAAAAATTCGTAATATCAAAATATGAATACGTGCAGAGAGCCAGAATTTGGCTACAAAATATGGCTCAGGCCTCGAAATCGGGATGCTTGGGATATTTTGAAAACTGCAGGGGAGTTTGCGCAAAATGTGACTCACTGCCACTTTCAGTACTTGGCATATGTTGGGTATAAAAAGTCGTAATATCAAAATATGAATACGTGCAGAGAGCCAGACGTTGGCTCCAAAATAAGACTCAGGCCTCGATATTGGGATGTTTGGGATATTTAGAAAACTGCAGGGAGGTTTGGGCCAAATGTGACCAAACGCCGCTTTCAATACTTGGCATATGTTGGGCATAAAAAAGTCGCAATTTCAAACTGCGAATACGTGCAGAGAGCCAGAATTTGGCTCCAAAACGTGGCTAAGGCCTCGTATATGGGAAATTTTGTATATTTTGAAAACTGCAGGGGAGTTTGTGCAAAATGTGACTCACTGCTGCTTTCAGTACTTTGCATATGTTGGGTATAAAAAGTCGTAATGTTAAACTGCGACTACGTGCAGAGAGCCAGAATTTGGCTCCAAAATATGGCTCAGGCCTCGAAATTGGGATATTTGGGATATTTTGAAAACTGCAGGGGAGTTTGTGCAAAATGTGACTCACTGCTTTTGGCATATGTTGGGTATAAAAAGTCGTGTTTTCAAACTGCGAATACGTGCAGAGAGCCAGAATTTTGCTCCAAAATATTGCTCAGGCCTCGAAATTGGGATATTTGGAATATTTCGAAAACTGCAGGGGAGTTTGTGCAAAATGTGACTCACTGCCGCTTTCAGTACTTGGCATATGTTGGGTATTAAAAAGTCGTGTTTTCAAACTGCGAATACGTGCATAGAGCAAGAATTTGGCTCCAAAATATGGCTCAGGCCTCGAAATTGGGATGTTTAGGATATTTTGAAAACTGCAAGGAGGTTTGGGACAAATATGACCAAAAGCCGCTTTCAGTACTTGGCATATGTTGGGTATACAAAGCCGTAATTTCAAACTGCGAATACGTGCAGAGAGCCAGAATTTGGCTCCAAAATATGGCTCAGGCCTCGAAATTGGGATGTTTGGGATATTTTGAAAACTGCAGGGGGGATTGAGACAAATGTGACCAAACGCATTGGCATATGTTGGGTATAAAAAAGTCGTAATTTCAAAATGCGAATACGTGCAGATAGCCAGAATTTGGCTCCAAAATATGGCTCAGGCCTCGAAATAGGGATGTTTGGAATATTTTGAAATCTGCAGGGGAGTTTGCGCAAATTGTGACTCACTGCCACTTTCAGTACTTGGCATTTGTAGGGTATAAAAAGTCGTAATATCAAAATATGAATACGTGCAGAGAGCCAGACGTTGGCTCCAAATTATGACTCAGGCCTCGATATTGGGATGTTTGGGATATTTAGAAAATTGCAGGGAGGATTGGGACAAATGTGACCAAACGCCGCTTTCAGTACTTGGCATATGTTGGGTATAAAAAAGTCGTAATTTCAAACTGCGAATACGTGCAGAGAGCCAGAATTTGGCTCCAAAATATGGCTCAGGCCTCGAAATTGGGATATTTGGGATATTTTGAAAACTGCAGGGGAGTTTGTGCAAAATGTGACTCACTGCTGCTTTCAGTACTTGGCATATGTTGGGTATAAAAAGTCGTGTTTTTAAACTGCGAATACGTGCATAGAGCAAGAATTTGGCTCCAAAATATGGCTCAGGCCTCGAAATTGGGATGTTTAGGATATTTTGAAAACTGCAGGGAGGTTTGGGACAAATATGATCAAACGCCGCTTTCAGTACTTGGCATATGTTGGGTATACAAAGCCGTAATTTCAAACTGCGAATACGTGCAGAGAGCCAGAATTTGGCTCCAAAATATGGCTCAGGCCTCGAAATTGGGATGTTTGGGATATTTTGAAAACTGCAGGGGGGATTGAGACAAATGTGACCAAACGCATTGGCATATGTTGGGTATAAAAAGTCGTAATTTCAAAATGCGAATACGTGCAGAGAGCCAGTATTTGGCTACAAAATATGGCTCAGGCCTCGAAATTGGGATGTTTGGGTTATTTTGAAAACTGCAGGGGAGTTTGCGCAAAATGTGACTCACTGCCACTTTCAGTACTTGGCATATGTTGGGTATAAAAATTCGTAATATCAAAATATGAATACGTGCAGAGAGCCAGAATTTGGCTACAAAATATGGCTCAGGCCTCGAAATTGGGATGTTTGGGATATTTTGAAAACTGCAGGGGAGTTTGCGCAAAATGTGACTCACTGCCACTTTCATTACTTGGCATATGTTGGGTATAAAAAGTCGTAATATCAAAATATGAATACGTGCAGAGAGCCAGACGTTGGCTCCAAAATATGACTCAGGCCTCGATATTGGGATGTTTGGGATATTTAGAAAACTGCAGGGAGGTTTGGGACAAATGTGACCAATCGCCGCTCTCAGTACTTGGCATATGTTGGGCATAAAAAAGCCGCAATTTCAAACTGCGAATACGTGCAGAGAGCCAGAATTTGGCTCCAAAACATAGCTAAGGCCTCGAAATTTTGAAATTTTGTATATTTTGAAAACTGCAGGGGAGTTTGTGCAAAATGTGACTCACTGCTGCTTTCAGTACTTGGCATATGTTGGGTATAAAAAGTCGTGTTTTTAAACTGCGAATACGTGCATAGAGCAAGAATTTGGCTCCAAAATATGGCTCAGGCCTCGAAATTGGGATGTTTAGGATATTTTGAAAACTGCAGGGAGGTTTGGGACAAATATGATCAAACGCCGCTTTCAGTACTTGGCATATGTTGGGTATACAAAGCCGTAATTTCAAACTGCGAATACGTGCAGAGAGCCAGAATTTGGCTCCAAAATATGGCTCAGGCCTCGAAATTGGGATGTTTGGGATATTTTGAAAACTGCAGGGGGGATTGAGACAAATGTGACCAAACGCATTGGCATATGTTGGGTATAAAAATTCGTAATTTCAAAAAGCGAATACGTGCAGAGAGCCAGAATTTGGCTACAAAATATGGCTCAGGCCTCGAAATTGGGATGTTTGGGTTATTTTGAAAACTGCAGGGGAGTTTGCGCAAAATGTGACTCACTGCCACTTTCAGTACTTGGCATATGTTGGGTATAAAAAGTCGTAATATCAAAATATGAATACGTGCAGAGAGCCAGAATTTGGCTACAAAATATGGCTCAGGCCTCGAAATTGGGATGTTTGGGATATTTTGAAAACTGCAGGGGAGTTTGCGCAAAATGTGACTCACTGCCACTTTCATTACTTGGCATATGTTGGGTATAAAAAGTCGTAATATCAAAATATGAATACGTGCAGAGAGCCAGACGTTGGCTCCAAAATATGACTCAGGCCTCGATATTGGGATGTTTGGGATATTTAGAAAACTGCAGGGAGGTTTGGGACAAATGTGACCAAACGCCGCTCTCAGTACTTGGCATATGTTGGGCATAAAAAAGCCGCAATTTCAAACTGCGAATACGTGCAGAGAGCCAGAATTTGGCTCCAAAACATAGCTAAGGCCTCGAAATTTTGAAATTTTGTATATTTTGAAAACTGCAGGGGAGTTTGTGCAAAATGTGACTCACTGCTGCTTTCAGTACTTGGCATATGTTGGGTATAAAAAGTCGTAATTTCAAACTGCGACTACGTGCAGAGAGCCAGAATTTTGCTCCAAAATATGGCTCAGGCCTCGAAATTGGGATATTTGGAATATTTCGAAAACTGCAGGGGAGTTTGTGCAAAATGTGACTCACTTCCGCTTTCAGGACTTGGCATATGTTGGGTATAAAAAGTCGTAATTTCAAACTGCGAATACGTGCAAAGAGCCAGAATTTGGCTCCAAAATATGGCTCAGGCCTCGAAATTGAGATGTTTGGGAGATTTTGAAAACTGCAGGGGGGGAAGGAGACAAATGGGACCAAATGCATTGGCATATGTTGGGTATAAAAAAGTCGTAATTTCAAACTGCGAATACGTGCAGAGAGCCAGAATTTGGCTCCAAAATATGGCTCAGGCCTCGAAATTGGGATATTTGGGATATTTTGAAAACTTCAGGGGGGGAAGGAGACAAATGTGACCAAATAAATGCATTGGCATATGTTGGGTATAAAAAAGTCGTAATTTCAAACTGCGAATACTTGCAGAGAGCCAGAATTTGGCTCCAAAATATGGCTCAGGCCTCGAAATTGGGATATTTGGGATATTTTGAAAGCTGCAGGGGAGTTTGTGCAAAATGTGACTCACTGCTGCTTTCAGTACTTGGCATATGTTGGGTATAAAAAGTCGTGTTTTCAAACTGCAAATACGTGCATAGAGCAAGAATTTGGCTCCAAAATATGGCTCAGGCCTCGAAATTGGGATATTTGGAATATTTCGAAAACTGCAGGGGAGTTTGTGCAAAATGTGACTCACTGCCTCTTTCAGTACTTGGCATATGTTGGGTATTAAAAAGCCGTGTTTTCAAACTGCGAATACGTGCATAGAGCAAGAATTTGGCTCCAAAATATGGCTCAGGCCTCGAAATTGGGATGTTTAGGATATTTTGAAAACTGCAGGGAGGGTTTTGGACATATATGACCAAACGCCGCTTTCAGAACTTGGCATATGTTGGGTATACAAAGCCGTAATTTGAAACTGCGAATACGTGCAGAAAGCCAGAATTTGGCTCCAAAATATGGCTCAGGCCTCGAAATTGGGATGTTTTGGATATTTTGAAAACTGCAGGGGGGATTGAGACAAATGTGACCAAACGCATTGGCATATGTTGGGTATAAAAAAGTAGTAATTTCAAAATGCGAATACATGCAGAGAGCCAGAATTTGGCTACAAAATATGGCTCAGGCCTCGAAATTGGGATGTTTAGGATATTTTGAAAACTGCAGAAGAGTTTGCGCAAAATGTGACTCACTGCCACTTTCAGTACTTGGCATATGTTGGGTATAAAAAGTCGTAATATCAAAATATGAATACGTGCAGAGAGCCAGAATTTGGCTACAAAATATGGCTCAGGCCTCGAAATTGGGATGTTTGGGATATTTTGAAAACTGCAGGGGAGTTTGCGCAAAATGTGACTCACTGCCACTTTCATTACTTGGCATATGTTGGGTATAAAAAGTCGTAATATCAAAATATGAATACGTGCAGAGAGCCAGACGTTGGCTCCAAAATATGACTCAGGCCTCGATATTGGGATGTTTGGGATATTTAGAAAACTGCAGGGAGGTTTGGGACAAATGTGACCAAACGCCGCTCTCAGTACTTGGCATATGTTGGGCATAAAAAAGCCGCAATTTCAAACTGCGAATACGTGCAGAGAGCCAGAATTTGGCTCCAAAACATAGCTAAGGCCTCGAAATTTTGAAATTTTGTATATTTTGAAAACTGCAGGGGAGTTTGTGCAAAATGTGACTCACTGCTGCTTTCAGTACTTGGCATATGTTGGGTATAAAAAGTCGTAATTTCAAACTGCGACTACGTGCAGAGAGCCAGAATTTTGCTCCAAAATATGGCTCAGGCCTCGAAATTGGGATATTTGGAATATTTCGAAAACTGCAGGGGAGTTTGTGCAAAATGTGACTCACTTCCGCTTTCAGGACTTGGCATATGTTGGGTATAAAAAGTCGTAATTTCAAACTGCGAATACGTGCAAAGAGCCAGAATTTGGCTCCAAAATATGGCTCAGGCCTCGAAATTGAGATGTTTGGGAGATTTTGAAAACTGCAGGGGGGGAAGGAGACAAATGGGACCAAATGCATTGGCATATGTTGGGTATAAAAAAGTCGTAATTTCAAACTGCGAATACGTGCAGAGAGCCAGAATTTGGCTCCAAAATATGGCTCAGGCCTCGAAATTGGGATATTTGGGATATTTTGAAAACTTCAGGGGGGGAAGGAGACAAATGTGACCAAATAAATGCATTGGCATATGTTGGGTATAAAAAAGTCGTAATTTCAAACTGCGAATACTTGCAGAGAGCCAGAATTTGGCTCCAAAATATGGCTCAGGCCTCGAAATTGGGATATTTGGGATATTTTGAAAGCTGCAGGGGAGTTTGTGCAAAATGTGACTCACTGCTGCTTTCAGTACTTGGCATATGTTGGGTATAAAAAGTCGTGTTTTCAAACTGCAAATACGTGCATAGAGCAAGAATTTGGCTCCAAAATATGGCTCAGGCCTCGAAATTGGGATATTTGGAATATTTCGAAAACTGCAGGGGAGTTTGTGCAAAATGTGACTCACTGCCTCTTTCAGTACTTGGCATATGTTGGGTATTAAAAAGCCGTGTTTTCAAACTGCGAATACGTGCATAGAGCAAGAATTTGGCTCCAAAATATGGCTCAGGCCTCGAAATTGGGATGTTTAGGATATTTTGAAAACTGCAGGGAGGGTTTTGGACATATATGACCAAACGCCGCTTTCAGAACTTGGCATATGTTGGGTATACAAAGCCGTAATTTGAAACTGCGAATACGTGCAGAAAGCCAGAATTTGGCTCCAAAATATGGCTCAGGCCTCGAAATTGGGATGTTTTGGATATTTTGAAAACTGCAGGGGGGATTGAGACAAATGTGACCAAACGCATTGGCATATGTTGGGTATAAAAAAGTAGTAATTTCAAAATGCGAATACATGCAGAGAGCCAGAATTTGGCTACAAAATATGGCTCAGGCCTCGAAATTGGGATGTTTAGGATATTTTGAAAACTGCAGGGGAGTTTGCGCAAAATGTGACTCACTGCCACTTTCAGTACTTGGCATATGTTGGGTATAAAAAGTCGTAATATCAATATATGAATACGTGCAGAGAGCCAGACGTTGGCTCCAAAATAAGACTCAGGCCTCGATATTGGGATGTTTGGGATATTTAGAAAACTGCAGGGAGGTTTGGGACAAATGTGACCAAACGCCGCTTTCAGTACTTGGCATATGTTGGGCATAAAAAAGTCGCAATTTCAAACTGCGAATACGTGCAGAGAGCCAGAATTTGGCTCCAAAACATGGCTAAGGCCTCGAAATTGGGAAATTTTGTATATTTTGAAAACTGCAGGGGAGTTTGTGCAAAATGTGACTCACTGCTGCTTTCAGTACTTTGCATATGTTGGGTATAAAAAGTCGTAATGTTAAACTGCGACTACGTGCAGAGAGCCAGAATTTGGCTCCAAAATATGGCTCAGGCCTCGAAATTGGGATATTTGGGATATTTTGAAAACTGCAGGGGAGTTTGTGCAAAATGTGACTCACTGTTGTTGGCATATGTTCGGTATAAAAAGTCGTTTTTTCAAACTGCGAATACGTGCAGAGAGCCAGAATTTTGCTCCAAAATAGGCTCAGGCCTCGAAATTGGGATATTTGGAATATTTCGAAAACTGCAGGGGAGTTTGTGCAAAATGTTACTCACTGCCGCTTTCAGTACTTGGCATATGTTGGGTATTAAAAAGTCGTGTTTTCAAACTGCGAATACTTGCATATAGCAAGAATTTGGCTGCAAAATATGGCTCAGGCCTCGAAATTGGGATGTTTAGGATATTTTGAAAACTGCAGGGAGGTTTGGGACAAATATGATCAAATGCCGCTTTCAGTACTTGGCATATGTTGGGTATACAAAGCCGTAATTTCAAACTGCGAATACGTGCAGAGCCAGAATTTGGGTCCAAAATATGGCTCAGGCCTCGAAATTGGGATGTTTTGGATATTTTGAAAACTGCAGGGGGGATTGAGGCAAATGTGACCAAACGCATTGGCATATGTTGGGTATAAAAAGTCGTAATTTCAAAATGCGAATACGTGCAGAGAGCCAGAATTTGGCTACAAAATATGGCTCAGGCCTCGAAATTGGGATGTTTGGGTTATTTTGAAAACTGTGGGAAAAACCTGCTGGGATTGATATAAGAGGAGACTACCAGGGACTGGTACTGAACTAAATTAAAAATTTACTGTCTGCAAATTAATTCAACTAATATCTCTAGCTAGGGTTGTAAATCCTAGATCCTCTTTTCCTAATGACAGATTGTGGGCTGTAAGGGACAGGTGGGGTGAATGACTTTGTTGATAGAAGTTCCAATCCACCTGTAGACAGTGATCTCACATCAGCTTGTATTTTATACAAGGATAAGATTTAATAAATTCAGTTATATGACTGAACACTGGCTCTGTTTAAATCAGGGATTTAAACATACATAGTCTAACCTAGCACCATAACTTACAGCCAATAGATTCTTATACTATAAACAACAAATTAAATTGTAAAAGTATAATTAATTACCTTAAATGTAGTCTAAATACTGTTAAGTAACTACTAGATTATATTCAATTAAATGAACTTATATGATAACTTAAAAAATAACTAAGCAAGCAATTGATAACTTAATTTATATATTCAAATATATATGCAGACATATTCAATTTATACAGTTAGCTTGACTGAATCTTTTCCAACACTGTGGACACTTATGAGGTTTTTACTTATTGAGGCTGAATTCTTTCTGACACAATGGACACTCATGAGGTTCAGTGCTTGGATAAGATTCACAGCTACACTACAATTTTAATAAACTTACTGATATGTGAGGCTTAGCCTCGCTTTTTAACCAACAGACAGATTTATAGGATATTAAAGTTACACAAGCATACAATTGGCCAATCATACACCAAATAACCTTCAATATACTTCTCTGCCAGTCGGGGTGCCTGTCTGACAAGTTTGCCAGACTGATTAACTCTCTCTTGTTGAGTTTAGGCACGATATTTTGCTACAGCGTTGCTGTATGATGATCTGGTAGCGTTGCTACGTGATTATCCCTGCTGTTGCAGAAGAATGAGTTGATAAAGATAAAGAATGAAGGTGGAGGAAACCGTCACCGTGATCTCCACTATACACTCTTATTTTATGTAATGTTCCAGGATTTTCCTTGTAGATATTGTCCAGGTACTCCCCCAGTTCTAGAGAGTATTCACTGGCGATAAAAAATATTAGATAAGGTGTCCTTGAGCTGGTAATGTTCGCTAAGGATCAGTCACTTGTTCACTCATTTGTAAACAAACGCGGAGTGCCGCGAGGCATCGTCGTGGGCGCTTCTCGCCCCCGAGATGCTCCTCCCTCTCCCTTGAGAGGTAACTTTCAATGAATATTGATTGATTATTTTTACAGTCTAGACTTATGATTAAGATAAGATGTGATTATAATATAATTAGATATAAGATTTAAAGATTATAAGTAGTATTTGAAAGTACCACTGAATCTTATTAAGGATTTGATATTATCCCTACCGGATGTTGAATAAATGTTCCAATAGTTTTTTAATTAACAAATCCTTCTAGAAGCTTCTGGATCCTTGAAAGATCATGTACAAAGTCACGTAGGCATCAAAAGGGCCCCTGTTGCGTACGTGTTCATGGTGCCATTGTCATCCAGGATCAAGCTCTATAATGAATCTATAATGATTCTAATATGATTTTTATACGATTTAGATATGATTTTGATATGATTTAGATATGATATAGAAATTATACATTTCTTAGATGATTATTAGATATGGTGGGTAAAAATTTCCCACATCTTCCAGAGGGAGAGAACTGGCACAGAGTCCAATACTTAGGACAATAGTAACCATATGTATTTATTTACTCTCCATTGGATTGATAATGCAAGTGCAAATTTTGCTTGCACTTTTGTGCTGCTGTCCGTTGTGGACGATTGTGTCTGTTAGGAGTCTGTGGGTCTTGTGGAGTTAGAGTGTCTTGAGGTCTCTCAGGATCTAACTGCAGCTGGCTCACTGATTCCATGTGGATGAGTTTGTCCAATGTCTTCAGGGAAGTTGTTCCTTTAGACAGGATTTTGACTATTCTCAAAATCCCCTGACTATCTGGATGGACTGAGACAACTTTACCTAATGGCCAGTCAGCCCTATGGCCATCACTGTCTACCAAGACAATATCGCCAGGTTGGAGATTAGCTATATTATGTGGGACATTGGCCCCATAGTGATGTTCTCGTAGAGATGTAAGATATTCTTTTGTCCAAACATCATTCCATTTTTGGATTATGCTGGACAGATGCTTATACCCTTGAACCAACTCGCTCTGACCCACATATGAGGGATCTCTGATCTCATCATCCACTAGAGATGGTACTGGAGTCAGAGGTCTTCCATACATTAGGTGGGCAGGACTTAATGGCTCATGTTGAGTAGGATCCTCAGACAAGTAAGTCAACGGCCGGTTATTCACCCTCGATTCTATTTCCGTGATTACTGTCTGGAGTTCTTGAAGATTGATTTTCTGACGGTGTAGAGATTTTCTCAAGGATCTTTTTACAGTTCCTATTAACCGTTCATAAAATCCTCCGTGCCATGGGGCTCTCGGAGGGATAAATTTCCATCTGCAATGACGCTGTTCCAGTGTGGAAGTAACTGCAGGATGGGAACAGATTTCCCGTAGACATGCTTCTCCAGCTACCAAGTTTGCTCCGTTATCTGAAATCATCAGCTTAGGGCATGATCGGCGCGCTGCGAATCTGCGGAAAGCTTGAATAAATGATTGAGCAGTCATATCGGGTGTTACCTCTAGATGTACTGCCCTGGTGGTAGCACAGGTGAACAGACAGATGTATGCCTTGATAGGTTGCTTATCTGCAGTCCCTGTTAGATATATTGCTCCTGTATAATCTGCTCCTGTCGTTTCGAAAGGTTGTAGATGGACCACTCGTTCCTTTGGTAGGGGTGGTGGCCCTGGATAAGAGCAAGTTCTTGCATCGTACCTTCGGCATATCATGCAATTCTTTAAGATTGATTTGACTGACTGTCTTCCCTGAGGAATCCAGTACTGCTGTCTGATTCGTGTGAGTGTGTCTAACACTCCTCCATGGTTGATGATTTGTTGATGTGTATGTAACACAATCAACCTTGTGATCCAATGATTTTTTGGTAAAAGCCATGGATGCACGGTATCTAGATTGATATCTGCGTGTTTAAGTCTCCCTCCACAACGCAGAATGTTGTGATTTTCTTGGTCTATCCACAGACCGAGATTGTGTTTTAACTTATGAGGAAGATTTTCATAGTTATTCCCATAAGTTTCTCTCTGGGCTTGTCTTACCCAATAGAGAAGTGCATCTGGAAAAGTGTATTTTATACCTTTTTTCCTGAGATAATGAAACACGTTCTGTGTTACATTGATTAATTTGATGAGCGAGGAGTAACGAGTACAATCCAAGACTGATATTTGAGCTTGCTGCCTGGTGGTAGTTATGGTTTGTGTCGAGATGACGTGTGGCTTTTGTTCAGGCCAACTACCATTCACTAACCATCGAGGCCCATGAAACCAAATATCTGCCTTTGCAAACTGTTTAAATGTCATACCTCTTGATAAGAGATCAGCTGGATTATCCTTTGTTGGTACATGCAACAATTGAAAGCCTGCGGAAATTTCTTTAATTTCCGAGACGCGATTTTTTACATATGGAGTTGGACAGTTGTCGTTTCGTACCCATTGTAAGACAGCTTCATTGTCAGACCATATAATGACATCTTTGATGTTCATGGTAGACAAGACTTGTTTGATATGCACTGCTAAGCGTGTGCCAGTTAGCAGTGCTGTTAGTCCCATCTGAGGCAAAGTCCTCTTTTTTAATGGAGCGACTCTGGCCTTAGAGGTGATAAGATATGATTGATTAGAAGTCACTAAGTAAGCACAAGCTCCAAAAGCTTTGGCTGACGAGTCTGCGAATACATGTAGTGATACTTCTTCATTTTCCTCGACTATGTGTCTCGGAAAGATTATCTTTTCAACTAAAGTTTGTTCTTGAGCCACTTCCATCCAAGCTTTTTGTAACTGGATTGGTAGTGGATCATCCCAACCAACCTTAGCTTTCCATGCTTCTTGCACCAATAAACGCCACTTGATAGTCAAAGGATTTAGTAGACCAAGTGGGTCGAATACTTTGCTAACTTGTGAAAGCAAATCCCTTTTTGTAGTGATGTTGTAATTTACTGGCACGGATTTGATCGATATTGTGTCCGAGATTAAATCCCAATCTATACCTAACACCTTTTGTGATTCTGGTACGTGATATTCAGGGTAATCTCTTGCTATTTGATTATTCAATGTTGCATTATTAGAGGCCCAAGATTGTAGTGGCATGTTGGCACCTTGTAGCTCCTTGTTGGCCTCTTGATATAATTGTAACAGTTCAGTAGTACTGTTAACTGTCCCTTGAAAATTATCTACATATAGATTTTGACTGATTTCAGTCTTACAGGGACTTGATGATTTCTTCAGATGAGTATCTAGAGTTGCTTGCAACAGAAATGGACTGCTTGTCGCGCCAAAAAGAACTGATGAGAATCTGAAAGTCACTACAGGACTATTGACATCTTCTGGGTTCTCTACCCATAGAAACTTAGTGAAGTCTCTATCTTCTTCCTGTAAGCCAACTCTTAGAAAGGCCTTACTTATATCTGCTGAATACGCATATTTGTTAAGTCTAAACTTCAACAGTATGTCATACAATTTCTGAGTTAGACTTGGACCTGTTTGCAAACAATCATTTAGACTGGTTCCTTGGGGTCCAGATTTAGAGCTACAATTAAAAACTATCCGTAAAGGAGTCGTTTTTGATTCTCTCATTACAGCCATGTGAGGTAAAAAATGGCCTGTTTGCGTATTGTCATGTTTCCCGACTTCGATGAATTTATTCTTTAATTGTTGAGCAATAATCTCATGATAGAGCTTTAAATGCTCAGGCCTTTTTCTTAGCTTTGCTAGTTGAGATTTAAATTGACTATAAGCCATGTGATAATTGGTAGGTAAGGTTTTATGGTTGATTTTCCATGGTAGCCTTACCCAGTACTGTCCATCATGGTACTGTACAGTTTCTAAGTACTGATTGTATGCACAGACATCATCAGGACTTGGTTGTTCAGGAATTATTCCTATGGCATCAAGTTCCCACAATTGATGTACAGATTCTAATCCATCATCAATCATGTGGGGGATTTTAAGTGGTGACTGTTCTTTGCCTAGTCATGCCACTATTACAATTTCTGTATGATGTGATTTTTCAGGAGTTGAAGGTTCAAGATCTAGTATAGGTCCTGTCATCAATATGCCTCCTGCTGATTTGAGTATATTCATACCCATAGATTCTTCTGATCCTAGAATGAATCGATGATAGTAGTCAGCTCCAATCAGGATTCCGATATCCCCTATGAGGTCAGAATCGAGTAGAGGATCTGCTAATTGGATTCCTTTTTCTTTTAGGAATTTAATAGTTGCTGTCAGACCAGTCACTTCCATTTCAGTAGGAATTTTATCAACTACTATGGCTTCTACTGTCCTTTGGGATGTACCTAGACAGACATTGAGTTTTACTACTGGAAAGGTTCTACGACCAGAATTAGTAAAAAACCCTGATATAGAGGTAGATACTTGCTTTGAAGATTTAAGTTGTAAATCTTCTGCCATCTTTTTACTGATAAAGGTTTTCTGTGACCCTTGATCAAAAAAGCCTCTAGTTGGAATACAAATTCCTTGATTGCATAGTTCTAGCTGTGCAGTAGGCAATATGGCTGCTGTAACAATTTCTGTATCCAAGTCGTTGACATTGCTCATTACTGTACAGAATTGTACGGCTGTTGTGGTATTATCATCTTTGGGCTTTGCCTGAGATGCAGGTTGATTATTGGAAGTCTGTGATCTGGATTGAGTGTTAATATCACTACAGAGTGCTGTGTGATGTACACTTTTATGACAATATTGGCAGTTCTGTAATTGAGTGTTACACTCACTTGTATCGTGCTTCCGTAGACAACGGATGCACCTGTTCAGAGATTTCAGTCGATCGATTCGACTGGCACGGCCTACATAAACTGTGCATTGATAAATGGTATGTGCTTCTTGACAGAATAAACATTTTGGGGCACTTGCAGCTTCTTTTTGTCTTATCTGTCTTAGGAGCTTGGTTTCCTACAGTTCTGTTAACTGTGGGGGATATAGCATAAGAGCCAACATTATTCTGTTTCCACTTTGCAGAAGAGGAGTTTTGTTGCCTTGATTTTTGACTGCCATTTTGGACATTTTTGTATTTGTCCGTGGATTCACCTTTGGGGATTTTTTCTTGAGATCTAAGTTTTCCTCGGCTTCGTAATCTTTGTACGTAAGCTCGAAGTCCATCAAAGATTTGGCTTTGTGATAAGATGTTGTTACAAGTATGTAAAACTTGTAGGTAAGTAACTACATGCAAGTAGGTGATACAAGCATGTAACACTTGTACTCCTCCAAGGATTTCCTTAAAGGATGAATTGTATCTGTAATAATGTGTATCTACATTATTCATGATGTAATGAAGCATTTTGCTTCTTATTTTTTCTCGGCTTTGCCTTTTCTATTAAGTAAGTCTCTTTGAGATGCTTGATTAACTTCAGATTTTCTGAGGCTGCTTTCACTCCAGTGAAAGCATGAGATTAAGTGATCAAGACTTTATTCTTGGATTAAGATAGTTATCTTAGATGGATGATAATATTTGTATTGACATTGTCAATGGGCTGTTAGCCTTTCAGATTGTGTTGTGAGATTAAGATTGGTCTTAATCCCCAATTGTAGACTATTGTAGCCAAGTGATGATGACATTTGTCTATCACCTGATTTAAATGGTCTGTAGGCTGTAGATTCAAGTGATTTTTTAGACACTTTGTGTCCTTTTCTTTTCTGTTTCAGTTGCTGGTGGAATACTGTTAGTCATTTTGACCTTTTCCGAGTTTCGGAGATTCCGAGATTTTTCTCTTTTTTTCTGATGAATATGTTTGATGTTAATGTATTTTGATAAATGAGCTTTCCTGTCTACTTAGGTAATGATTCCAAAGATCGTCCTTCATTTCCTCCCTGGAATCTGGTTGTAGCAGGTGTTCAATTATCAAAAGTACTGTAATAATTTGATTTGTGACCCGAATGCACGAATGCACCAAGTTGGTAAATCTTGTAATAATTTTTTAAAAATAGTAAATGGCACTATTTTTGCAAAGTTATTACAAAATCTGTTACCATAATAATTGTTAGATAAAATACAGTAGTATGTCTACTGGTTTTACCTGTAATAGGGTATGATATAGTTAATTATAGTTAGATTGTAAGGAATGCTCTTACAGTGATGATAACACTTTTTTAAAGAATATTATGTAATGAGCAGCTCTGAAAATCAGTAGATTAGAGATAATGCTAGATAATACACTTAAATATATATGTAATGTTACCACAAGTGAGGTAGGTAATGGTATTTTATGATTAAGATGTAATTGTGTCTTTGACACTGATATAATTAAGTACTGTGGTTTCTTAACACTGAACAGTATCAGTATGCTATGAATGCTTACTAGTTAATGGATATGGTGGCTTAAGCCACTGCTAACAGTTTGTTTACTTAGATATATAGCTATGATAAATATTGGCTGATAGCTAGGTTAGGCTAGAATATGTAAGAATTATTCCAATGCAAAATCAAGAAGTTTCTTACGTATTTGGCATTGAAATATTCGGTAAACGAATGATCATAAATATCTAGGTACAAAGGACCATTATTATCTAGGTTCGAAGGACCATTAATGTGGAAAAAACCTGCTGGGATTGATATAAGAGGAGACTACCAGGGACTTGTACTGAACTAAATTAAAAATTTACTGTCTGCAAATTAATTCAACTAATATCTCTAGCTAGGGTTGTAAATCCTAGATCCTCTTTTCCTAATGACAGATTGTGGGCTGTAAGGGACAGGTGGGGTGAATGACTTTGTTGATAGAAGTTCCAATCCACCTGTAGACAGGGATCTCACATCAGCTTGTATTTTATACAAGGATAAGATTTAATAAATTCAGTTATATGACTGAACACTGGCTCTGTTTAAATCAGGGATTTAAACATACATAGTCTAACCTAGCACCATAACTTACAGCCAATAGATTCTTATACTATAAACAACAAATTAAATTGTAAAAGTATAATTAATTACCTTAAATGTAGTCTAAATACTGTTAAGTAACTACTAGATTATATTCAATTAAATGAACTTATATGATAACTTAAAAAATAACTAAGCAAGCAATTGATAACTTAATTTATATATTCAAATATATATGCAGACATATTCAATTTATACAGTTAGCTTGACTGAATCTTTTCCAACACTGTGGACACTTGTGAGGTTTTTACTTATTGAGGCTGAATTCTTTCTGACACAATGGACACTCATGAGGTTCAGTGCTTGGATAAGATTCACAGCTACACTACAATTTTAATAAACTTACTGATATGTGAGGCTTAGCCTCGCTTTTTAACCAACAGACAGATTTATAGGATATTAAAGTTACACAAGCATACAATTGGCCAATCATACACCAAATAACCTTCAATATACTTCTCTGCCAGTCGGGGTGCCTGTCTGACAAGTTTGCCAGACTGATTAACTCTCTCTTGTTGAGTTTAGGCACGATATTTTGCTACAGCGTTGCTGTATGATGATCTGGTAGCGTTGCTACGTGATTATCCCTGCTGTTGCAGAAGAATGAGTTGATAAAGATAAAGAATGAAGGTGGAGGAAACCGTGTCACCGTGATCTCCACTATACACTCTTATTTTATGTAATGTTCCAGGATTTTCCTTGTAGATATTGTCCAGGTACTCCCCCAGTTCTAGAGAGTATTCACTGGCGATAAAAAATATTAGATAAGGTGTCTTTGAGCTGGTAATGTTCGCTAAGGATCAGTCACTTGTTCACTCATTTGTAAACAAACGCGGAGTGCCGCGAGGCATCGTCGTGGGCGCTTCTCGCCCCCGAGATGCTCCTCCCTCTCCCTTGAGAGGTAACTTTCAATGAATATTGATTGATTATTTTTACAGTCTAGACTTATGATTAAGATAAGATGTGATTATAATATAATTAGATATAAGATTTAAAGATTATAAGTAGTATTTGAAAGTACCACTGAATCTTATTAAGGATTTGATATTATCCCTACCGGATGTTGAATAAATGTTCCAATAGTTTTTTAATTAACAAATCCTTCTAGAAGCTTCTGGATCCTTGAAAGATCATGTACAAAGTCACGTAGGCATCAAAAGGGCCCCTGTTGCGTACGTGTTCATGGTGCCATTGTCATCCAGGATCAAGCTCTATAATGAATCTATAATGATTCTAATATGATTTTTATACGATTTAGATATGATTTTGATATGATTTAGATATGATATAGAAATTATACATTTCTTAGATGATTATTAGATATGGTGGGTAAAAATTTCCCACAAAAACTGCAGGGGAGTTTGCGCAAAATGTGACTCACTGCCACTTTCAGTACTTGGCATATGTTGGGTATAAAAAGTCGTAATATCAAAATATGAATACGTGCAGAGAGCCAGAATTTGGCTACAAAATATGGCTCAGGCCTCGAAATTGGGATGTTTGGGATATTTTGAAAACTGCAGGGGAGTTTGCGCAAAATGTGACTCACTGCCACTTTCAGTACTTGGCATATGTTGGGTATAAAAAGTCGTAATATCAAAATATGAATACGTGCAGAGAGCCAGACGTTGGCTCCAAAATATGACTCAGGCCTCGATATTGGGATGTTTGGGATATTTAGAAAACTGCAGGGAGGTTTGGGACAAATGTGACCAAACGTTGCTTTCAGTACTTGGCATATGTTGGGCATAAAAAAGTCGCAATTTCAAACTGCGAATACGTGCAGAGAGCCAGAATTTGGCTCCAAAACATAGCTAAGGCCTCGAAATTTTGAAATTTTGTATATTTTGAAAACTGCAAGGGAGTTTGTGCAAAATGTGACTCACTGCTGCTTTCAGTACTTGGCATATGTTGGGTATAAAAAGTCGTAATTTCAAACTGCGACTACGTGCAGAGAGCCAGAATTTTGCTCCAAAATATGGCTCAGGCCTCGAAATTGGGATATTTGGAATATTTCGAAAACTGCAGGGGAGTTTGTGCAAAATGTGACTCACTGCCGCTTTCAGGACTTGGCATATGTTGGGTATAAAAAGTCGTAATTTCAAACTGCGAATACGTGCAGAGAGCCAGAATTTGGCTCCAAAATATGGATCAGGCCTCGAAATTGGGATATTTGGGATATTTTGAAAACTTCAAGGGGGGGAAGGAGACAAATGTGCCCAAATAAATGCATTGGCATATGTTGGGTATAAAAAAGTCGTAATTTCAAACTGCGAATACGTGCAGAGAGCCAGAACTTGGCTCCAAAATATGGCTCAGGCCTCGAAATTGGGATATTTGGGATATTTTGAAAACTTCAAGGGGGGGAAGGAGACAAATATGACCAAATAAATGCATTGGCATATGTTGGGTATAAAAAAGTAGTAATTTCAAACTGCGAGAACGTGCAGAGAGCCAGAATTTGGCTCCAAAATATGGCTCAGGCCTCGAAATTGGGATATTTGGGATATTTTGAAAGCTGCAGGGGAGTTTGTGCAAAATGTGACTCACTGCTGCTTTCAGTACTTGGCATATGTTGGGTATAAAAAGTCGTGTTTTCAAACTGCGAATACGTGCATAGAGCAAGAATTTGGCTCCAAAATATGGCTCAGGCCTCGAAATTGGGATATTTGGAATATTTCGAAAACTGCAGGGGAGTTTGTGCAAAATGTGACTCACTGCCTCTTTCAGTACTTGGCATATGTTGGGTATTAAAAAGTCGTGTTTTCAAACTGCGAATACGTGCATAGAGCAAGAATTTGGCTCCAAAATATGGCTCAGGCCTCGAAATTGGGATGTTTAGGATATTTTGAAAACTGCAGGGAGGGTTTTGGACATATATGACCAAATGCCGCTTTCAGAACTTGGCATATGTTGGGTATACAAAGCCGTAATTTCAAACTGCGAATACGTGCAGAAAGCCAGAATTTGGCTCCAAAATATGGCTCAGGCCTCGAAATTGGGATGTTTTGGATATTTTGAAAACTGCAGGGGGGATTGAGACAAATGTGACCAAACGCATTGGCATATGTTGGGTATAAAAAAGTCGTAATTTCAAAATGCGAATACGTGCAGAGAGCCAGAATTTGGCTACAAAATATGGCTCATGCCTCGAAGTTGGGATGTTTGGGATATTTTGAAAACTGCAGGGGAGTTTGCGCAAAATGTGACTCACTGCCACTTTCAGTACTTGGCATATGTTGGGTATAAAAAGTCGTAATATCAAAATATGAATACGTGTAGAGAGCCAGACGTTGGCTCCAAAATAAGACTAAGGCCTCGATATTGGGATGTTTGGGATATTTAGACAACTGCAGGGAGGTTTGGGACAAATGTGACCAAACGCCGCTTTTCAGTACTTGGCATATGTTGGGCATAAAAAAGTCGCAATTTCAAACTGCGAATACGTGCAGAGAGCCAGAATTTGGCTCCAAAACATGGCTAAGCTCTCGAAATTGGGAAATTTTGTATATTTTGAAAACTGCAGGGGAGTTTGTGCAAAATGTGACTCACTGCTGCTTTCAGTACTTTGCTTATATTGGGTATACAAAGTCGTAATGTTAAACTGCGACTACGTGCAGAGAGCCAGAATTTGGCTCCAAAATATGCCTCAGGTCTCGAAATTGGGATATATGGGATATTTTGAAAACTGCAGGGGAGTTTGTGCAAAATGTGACTCACTGCTGTTGGCATATGTTGGGTATAAAAAGTCGTTTTTTCAAACTGCGAATACGTGCAGAGAGCCAGAATTTTGCTCCAAAATAGGCTCAGGCCTCGAAATTTGGATATTTGGAATATTTCGAAAACTGCAGGGGAGTTTGTGCAAAATGTGACTCACTGCCGCTTTCAGTACTTGGCATATGTTGGGTATTAAAAAGTCGTGTTTTCAAACTGCGAATACTTGCATAGAGCAAGAATTTGGCTCCAAAATATGGCTCAGGCCTCGAAATTGGGATGTTTAGGATATTTTGAAAACTGCAAGGAAGTTTGGGACAAATATGATCAAACGCCGCTTTCAGTACTTGGCATATGTTGGGTATACAAAGCCGTAATTTAAAACTGCGAATACGTGCAGAGAGCCAGAATTTGGCTCCAAAATATGGCTCAGGCCTCGAAATTGGGATGTTTGGGATATTTTCAAAACTGCAGGGGGGATTGAGACAAATGTGACCAAACGCATTGGCATATGTTGGGTATAAAAAGTCGTAATTTCAAAATGCGAATACGTGCAGAGAGCCAGAATTTGGCTACAAAATATGGCTGAGGCCTCGAAATTGGGATGTTTGGGTTATTTTGAAAACTGCAGGGGAGTTTGCGCAAAATGTGACTCACTGCCACTTTCAGTACTTGGCATATGTTGGGTATAAAAAGTCGTAATATCAAAATATGAATACGTGCAGAGAGCCAGAATTTGGCTACAAAATATGGCTCAGGCCACGAAATTGGGATGTTTGGGATATTTTGAAAACTGCAGGGGAGTTTGCGCAAAATGTGACTCACTGCCACTTTCAGTACATTGGCATATGTTGGGTATAAAAAGTCGTAATATCAAAATATGAATACGTGCAGAGAGCAAGACGTTGGCTCCAAAATATGACTCAGGCCTCGATATTGGGATGTTTGGGATATTTAGAAAACTGCAGGGAGGTTTGGGACAAATGTGACCAAACGCCGCATTCAGTACTTGGCATATGTTGGGCATAAAAAAGTCGCAATTTCAAACTACGAATACGTGCAGAGAGCCAGAATTTGGCTCCAAAACATAGCTAAGGCCTCGAAATTTTGAAATTTTGTATATTTTGAAAACTGCAAGGGAGTTTGTGCAAAATGTGACTAACTGCTGCTTTCAGTACTTGGCATATGTTGGGTATAAAAAGTCGTAATTTCAAACTGCGACTACGTGCAGAGAGCCAGAATTTTGCTCCAAAATATGGCTCAGGCCTCGAAATTGGGATATTTGGAATATTTCGAAAACTGCAGGGGAGTTTGTGCAAAATGTGACTCACTGCCGCTTTCAGGACTTGGCATATGTTGGGTATAAAAAGTCGTAATTTCAAACTGCGAGTACGTGCAGAGAGCCAGAATTTGGCTCCAAAATATGGATCAGGCCTCGAAATTGAGATGTTTGGGATATTTTGAAAACTGCAGGGGGGGAAGGAGACAAATGTGACCAAATGCATTGGCATATGTTGGGTATAAAAAAGTCGTAATTTCAAACTGCGAATACGTGCAGAGAGCCAGAACTTGGCTCCAAAATATGGCTCAGGCCTCGAAATTGGGATATTTGGGATATTTTGAAAACTTCAGGGGGGGAAGGAGACAAATGTGAGCAAATAAATGCATTGGCATATGTTGGGTATAAAAAAGTAGTAATTTCAAACTGCGAATACGTGCAGAGAGCCAGAATTTGGCTCCAAAATATGGCTCAGGCCTCGAAATTGGGATATTTGGGATATTTTGAAAGCTGCAGGGGAGTTTGTGCAAAATGTGACTCACTGCTGCTTTCAGTACTTGGCATATGTTGGGTATAAAAAGTCGTGTTTTCAAACTGCGAATACGTGCATAGAGCAAGAATTTGGCTCCAAAATATGGCTCAGGCCTCGAAATTGGGATATTTGGAATATTTCGAAAACTGCAGGGGAGTTTGTGCAAAATGTGACTCACTGCCTCTTTCAGTACTTGGCATATGTTGGGTATTAAAAAGTCGTGTTTTCAAACTGCGAATACGTGCATAGAGCAAGAATTTGGCTCCAAAATATGGCTCAGGCCTCGAAATTGGGATGTTTAGGATATTTTGAAAACTGCAGGGAGGGTTTTGGACATATATGACCAAACGCCGCTTTCAGAACTTGGCATATGTTGGGTATACAAAGCCGTAATTTCAAACTGCGAATACGTGCAGAAAGCCAGAATTTGGCTCCAAAATATGGCTCAGGCCTCGAAATTGGGATGTTTTGGATATTTTGAAAACTGCAGGGGGGATTGAGACAAATGTGACCAAACGCATTGGCATATGTTGGGTATAAAAAAGTCGTAATTTCAAAATGCGAATACGTGCAGAGAGCCAGAATTTGGCTACAAAATATGGCTCATGCCTCGAAGTTGGGATGTTTGGGATATTTTGAAAACTGCAGGGGAGTTTGCGCAAAATGTGACTCACTGCCACTTTCAGTACTTGGCATATGTTGGGTATAAAAAGTCGTAATATCAAAATATGAATACGTGCAGAGAGCCAGACGTTGGCTCCAAAATAAGACTAAGGCCTCGATATTGGGATGTTTGGGATATTTAGAAAACTGCAGGGAGGTTTGGGACAAATGTGACCAAACGCCGCTTTTCAGTACTTGGCATATGTTGGGCATAAAAAAGTCGCAATTTCAAACTGCGAATACGTGCAGAGAGCCAGAATTTTGCTCCAAAACATGGCTAAGCTCTCGAAATTGGGAAATTTTGTATATTTTGAAAACTGCAGGGGAGTTTGTGCAAAATGTGACTCACTGCTGCTTTCAGTACTTTGCATATGTTGGGTATAAAAAGTCGTAATGTTAAACTGCGACTACGTGCAGAGAGCCAGAATTTGGCTCCAAAATATGGCTCAGGCCTCGAAATTGGGATATTTGGGATATTTTGAAAACTGCAGGGGAGTTTGTGCAAAATGTGACTCACTGCTGTTGGCATATGTTGGGTATAAAAAGTCGTTTTTTCAAACTGCGAATACGTGCAGAGAGCCAGAATTTTGCTCCAAAATAGGCTCAGGCCTCGAAATTTGGATATTTGGAATATTTTGAAAACTGCAGGGGAGTTTGTGCAAAATGTGACTCACTGCCGCTTTCAGTACTTGGCATATGTTGGGTATTAAAAAGTCGTGTTTTCAAACTGCGAATACTTGCATAGAGCAAGAATTTGGCTCCAAAATATGGCTCAGGCCTCGAAATTGGGATGTTTATGATATTTTGAAAACTACAAGGAAGTTTGGGACAAATATGATCAAACGCCGCTTTCAGTACTTGGCATATGTTGGGTATACAAAGCCGTAATTTCAAACTGCGAATACGTGCAGAGAGCCAGAATTTGGCTCCAAAATATGGCTCAGGCCTCGAAATTGGGATGTTTGGGAAATTTTCAAAACTGCAGGGGGGATTGAGACAAATGTGACCAAACGCATTGGCATATGTTGGGTATAAAAAGTCGTAATTTCAAAATGCGAATACGTGCAGAGAGCCAGAATTTGGCTACAAAATATGGCTGAGGCCTCGAAATTGGGATGTTTGGGTTATTTTGAAAACTGCAGGGGAGTTTGCGCAAAATGTGACTCACTGCCACTTTCAGTACTTGGCATATGTTGGGTATAAAAAGTCGTAATATCAAAATATGAATACGTGAAGAGAGCCAGAATTTGGCTACAAAATATGGCTCAGGCCACGAAATTGAGATGTTTGGGATATTTTGAAAACTGCAGGGGAGTTTGCGCAAAATGTGACTCACTGCCACTTTCAGTACTTGGCATATGTTGGGTATAAAAAGTCGTAATATCAAAATATGAATACGTGCAGAGAGCCAGACGTTGGCTCCAAAATATGACTCAGGCCTCGATATTGGGATGTTTGGGATATTTAGAAAACTGCAGGGAGGTTTGGGACAAATGTGACCAAACGCCGATTTCAGTACTTGGCATATGTTGGGCATAAAAAAGTCGCAATTTCAAACTGCGAATACGTGCAGAGAGCTAGAATTTGGCTCCAAAACATAGCTAAGGCCTCGAAATTTTGAAATTTTGTATATTTTGAAAACTGCAAGGGAGTTTGTGCAAAATGTAACTAACTGCTGCTTTCAGTACTTGGCATATGTTGGGTATAAAAAGTCGTAATTTCAAACTGCGACTACGTGCAGAGAGCCAGAATTTTGCTCCAAAATATGGCTCAGGCCTCGAAATTGGGATATTTGGAATATTTCGAAAACTGCAGGGGAGTTTGTGCAAAATGTGACTCACTGCCGCTTTCAGGACTTGGCATATGTTGGGTATAAAAAGTCGTAATTTCAAACTGCGAGTACGTGCAGAGAGCCAGAATTTGGCTCCAAAATATGGATCAGGCCTCGAAATTGAGATGTTTGGGATATTTTGAAAACTGCAGGGGGGGAAGGAGACAAATGTGACCAAATGCATTGGCATATGTTGGGTATAAAAAAGTCGTAATTTCAAACTGCGAATACGTGCAGAGAGCCAGAATTTGGCTCCAAAATATGGCTCAGGCCTCGAAATTGGGATATTTGGGATATTTTGAAAACTTCAGGGGGGGAAGGAGACAAATGTGACCAAATGCATTGGCATATGTTGGGTATTAAAAAGTCGTAATTTCAAACTGCGAATACTTGCAGAGAGCCAGAATTTGGCTCCAAAATATGGCTCAGGCCTCGAAATTGGGATATTTGGGATATTTTGAAAGCTGCAGGGGAGTTTGTGCAAAAAGTGACTCACTGCTGCTTTCAGTACTTGGCATATGTTGGGTATAAAAAGTCGTGTTTTCAAACTGCGAATACGTGCATAGAGCAAGAATTTGGCTCCAAAATATGGCTCAGGCCTCGAAATTGGGATATTTGGAATATTTCGAAAACTGCAGGGGAGTTTGTGCAAAATGTGACTCACTGCCTCTTTCAGTACTTGGCATATGTTGGGTATTAAAAAGTCGTGTTTTCAAACTGCGAATACGTGCATAGAGCAAGAATTTGGCTCCAAAATATGGCTCAGGCCTCGAAATTGGGATGTTTAGGATATTTTGAAAACTGCAGGGATGGTTTTGGACAAATATGACCAAACGCCGCTTTCAGAACTTGGCATATGTTGGGTATACAAAGCCGAAATTTCAAACTGCGAATACGTGCAGAGAGCCAGAATTTGGCTCCAAAATATGGCTCAGGCCTCGAAATTGGGATGTTTATGATATTTTGAAAACTGCAGGGGGGATTGAGACAAATGTGACCAAACGCATTGGCATATGTTGGGTATAAAAAAGTCGTAATTTCAAAATGCGAATACGTGCAGAGAGCCAGAATTTGGCTACAAAATATGGCTCAGGCCTCGAAATTGGGATGTTTGGGATATTTTGAAAACTGCAGGGGAGTTTGCGCAAAATGTGACTCATGCCACTTTCAGTACTTGGCATATGTTGGGTATAAAAAGTCGTAATATCAAAATATGAATACGTGCAGAGAGCCAGACGTTGGCTCCAAAATAAGACTCAGGCCTCGATATTGGGATGTTTGGGATATTTAGAAAACTGCAGGGAGGTTTGGGACAAATGTGACCAAACGCCGGTTTCAGTACTTGGCATATGTTGGGCATAAAAAAGTCGCAATTTCAAACTGCGAATACGTGCAGAGAGCCAGAATTTGGCTCCAAAACATGGCTAAGGCCTCGAAATTGAGATGTTTGGGATATTTTGAAAACTGCAGGGGGGAAGGAGACAAATGTGACCAAATGCATTGGCATATGTTGGGTATAAAAAAGTCGTAATTTCAAACTGCGAATACGTGCAGAGAGCCAGAACTTGGCTCCAAAATATGGCTCAGGCCTCGAAATTGGGATATTTGGGATATTTTGAAAACTTCAGGGGGGGAAGGAGACAAACGTGACCAAATAAATGCATTGGCATATGTTGGGTATAAAAAAGTAGTAATTACAAACTGCGAATACGTGCAGAGAGCCAGAATTTGGCTCCAAAATATGGCTCAGGCCTCGAAATTGGGATATATGGGATATTTTGAAAGCTGCAGGGGAGTTTGTGCAAAATGTGACTCACTGCTGCTTTCAGTACTTGGCATATGTTGGGTATAAAAAGTCGTGTTTTCAAACTGCGAATACGTGCAGAGAGCCAGAATTTTGCTCCAAAATATGGCTCAGGCCTCGAAATTGGGATATTTGGAATATTTCGAAAACTGCAGGGGAGTTTGTGCAAAATGTGACTCACTGCCGCTTTCAGGACTTGGCATATGTTGGGTATAAAAAGTCGTTATTTCAAACTGCGAGTACGTGCAGAGAGCCAGAATTTGGCTCCAAAATATGGATCAGGCCTCGAAATTGAGATGTTTGGGATATTTTGAAAACTGCAGGGGGGGAAGGAGACAAATGTGACCAAATGCATTGGCATATGTTGGGTATAAAAAAGTGGTAATTTCAAACTGCGAATACGTGCAGAGAGCCAGAATTTGGCTCCAAAATATGGCTCAGGCCTCGAAATTGGGATATTTGGGATATTTTGAAAACTTCAGGGGGGGAAGGAGACAAATGTGACCAAATAAATGCATTGGCATATGTTGGGTATAAAAAAGTAGTAATTTCAAACTGCGAATACGTGCAGAGAGCCAGAATTTGGCTCCAAAATATGGCTCAGGCCTCGAAATTGAAATATTTAGGATATTTTGAAAGCTGCAGGGGAGTTTGTGCAAAATGTGACTCACTGCTGCTTTCAGTACTTGGCATATGTTGGGTATAAAAAGTCGTGTTTTCAAACTGCGAATACGTGCATAGAGCAAGAATTTGGCTCCAAAATATGGCTCAGGCCTCGAAATTGGGATATTTGGAATATTTCGAAAACTGCAGGGGAGTTTGTGCAAAATGTGACTCACTGCCTCTTTCAGTACTTGGCATATGTTGGGTATTAAAAATTCGTGTTTTCAAACTGCGAATACGTGCATAGAGCAAGAATTTGGCTCCAAAATATGGCTCAGGCCTCGAAATTGGGATGTTTTGGATATTTTGAAAACTGCAGGGGGGATTGAGACAAATGTGACCAAACGCATTGGCATATGTTGGGTATAAAAAAGTCGTAATTTCAAAATGCGAATACGTGCAGAGAGCCAGAATTTGGCTACAAAATATGGCTCATGCCTCGAAGTTGGGATGTTTGGGATATTTTGAAAACTGCAGGGGGGGAAGGAGACAAATGTGACCAAATGCATTGGCATATGTTGGGTATAAAAAAGTCGTAATTTCAAACTGCGAATACGTGCAGAGAGCCAGAATTTGGCTCCAAAATATGGCTCAGGCCTCGAAATTGGGATATTTGGGATATTTTGAAAACTTCAGGGGGGGAAGGAGACAAATGTGACCAAATGCATTGGCATATGTTGGGTATTAAAAAGTCGTAATTTCAAACTGCGAATACTTGCAGAGAGCCAGAATTTGGCTCCAAAATATGGCTCAGGCCTCGAAATTGGGATATTTGGGATATTTTGAAAGCTGCAGGGGAGTTTGTGCAAAAAGTGACTCACTGCTGCTTTCAGTACTTGGCATATGTTGGGTATAAAAAGTCGTGTTTTCAAACTGCGAATACGTGCATAGAGCAAGAATTTGGCTCCAAAATATGGCTCAGGCCTCGAAATTGGGATATTTGGAATATTTCGAAAACTGCAGGGGAGTTTGTGCAAAATGTGACTCACTGCCTCTTTCAGTACTTGGCATATGTTGGGTATTAAAAAGTCGTGTTTTCAAACTGCGAATACGTGCATAGAGCAAGAATTTGGCTCCAAAATATGGCTCAGGCCTCGAAATTGGGATGTTTAGGATATTTTGAAAACTGCAGGGATGGTTTTGGACAAATATGACCAAACGCCGCTTTCAGAACTTGGCATATGTTGGGTATACAAAGCCGAAATTTCAAACTGCGAATACGTGCAGAGAGCCAGAATTTGGCTCCAAAATATGGCTCAGGCCTCGAAATTGGGATGTTTATGATATTTTGAAAACTGCAGGGGGGATTGAGACAAATGTGACCAAACGCATTGGCATATGTTGGGTATAAAAAAGTCGTAATTTCAAAATGCGAATACGTGCAGAGAGCCAGAATTTGGCTACAAAATATGGCTCAGGCCTCGAAATTGGGATGTTTGGGATATTTTGAAAACTGCAGGGGAGTTTGCGCAAAATGTGACTCACTGCCACTTTCAGTACTTGGCATATGTTGGGTATAAAAAGTCGTAATATCAAAATATGAATACGTGCAGAGAGCCAGACGTTGGCTCCAAAATAAGACTCAGGACTCGATATTGGGATGTTTGGGATATTTAGAAAACTGCAGGGAGGTTTGGGACAAATGTGACCAAACGCCGGTTTCAGTACTTGGCATATGTTGGGCATAAAAAAGTCGCAATTTCAAACTGCGAATACGTGCAGAGAGCCAGAATTTGGCTCCAAAACATGGCTAAGGCCTCGAAATTGAGATGTTTGGGATATTTTGAAAACTGCAGGGGGGAAGGAGACAAATGTGACCAAATGCATTGGCATATGTTGGGTATAAAAAAGTCGTAATTTCAAACTGCGAATACGTGCAGAGAGCCAGAACTTGGCTCCAAAATATGGCTCAGGCCTCGAAATTGGGATATTTGGGATATTTTGAAAACTTCAGGGGGGGAAGGAGACAAATGTGACCAAATAAATGCATTGGCATATGTTGGGTATAAAAAAGTAGTAATTACAAACTGCGAATACGTGCAGAGAGCCAGAATTTGGCTCCAAAATATGGCTCAGGCCTCGAAATTGGGATATATGGGATATTTTGAAAGCTGCAGGGGAGTTTGTGCAAAATGTGACTCACTGCTGCTTTCAGTACTTGGCATATGTTGGGTATAAAAAGTCGTGTTTTCAAACTGCGAATACGTGCAGAGAGCCAGAATTTTGCTCCAAAATATGGCTCAGGCCTCGAAATTGGGATATTTGGAATATTTCGAAAACTGCAGGGGAGTTTGTGCAAAATGTGACTCACTGCCGCTTTCAGGACTTGGCATATGTTGGGTATAAAAAGTCGTTATTTCAAACTGCGAGTACGTGCAGAGAGCCAGAATTTGGCTCCAAAATATGGATCAGGCCTCGAAATTGAGATGTTTGGGATATTTTGAAAACTGCAGGGGGGGAAGGAGACAAATGTGACCAAATGCATTGGCATATGTTGGGTATAAAAAAGTGGTAATTTCAAACTGCGAATACGTGCAGAGAGCCAGAATTTGGCTCCAAAATATGGCTCAGGCCTCGAAATTGGGATATTTGGGATATTTTGAAAACTTCAGGGGGGGAAGGAGACAAATGTGACCAAATAAATGCATTGGCATATGTTGGGTATAAAAAAGTAGTAATTTCAAACTGCGAATACGTGCAGAGAGCCAGAATTTGGCTCCAAAATATGGCTCAGGCCTCGAAATTGAAATATTTAGGATATTTTGAAAGCTGCAGGGGAGTTTGTGCAAAATGTGACTCACTGCTGCTTTCAGTACTTGGCATATGTTGGGTATAAAAAGTCGTGTTTTCAAACTGCGAATACGTGCATAGAGCAAGAATTTGGCTCCAAAATATGGCTCAGGCCTCGAAATTGGGATATTTGGAATATTTCGAAAACTGCAGGGGAGTTTGTGCAAAATGTGACTCACTGCCTCTTTCAGTACTTGGCATATGTTGGGTATTAAAAATTCGTGTTTTCAAACTGCGAATACGTGCATAGAGCAAGAATTTGGCTCCAAAATATGGCTCAGGCCTCGAAATTGGGATGTTTTGGATATTTTGAAAACTGCAGGGGGGATTGAGACAAATGTGACCAAACGCATTGGCATATGTTGGGTATAAAAAAGTCGTAATTTCAAAATGCGAATACGTGCAGAGAGCCAGAATTTGGCTACAAAATATGGCTCATGCCTCGAAGTTGGGATGTTTGGGATATTTTGAAAACTGCAGGGGAGTTTGCGCAAAATGTGACTCACTATCACTTTCAGTACTTGGCATATGTTGGGTATAAAAAGTCGTAATATCAAAATATGAATGCGTGCAGAGAGCCAGACGTTGGCTCCAAAATAAGACTAAGGCCTCGATATTGGGATGTTTGGGATATTTAGACACCTGCAGGGAGGTTTGGGACAAATGTGACCAAACGTCGCTTTTCAGTACTTGGCATATGTTGGGCATAAAAAAGTCGCAATTTCAAACTGCGAATACGTGCAGAGAGCCAGAATTTGGCTCCAAAACATGGCTAAGCTCTCGAAATTGGGAAATTTTGTATATTTTGAAAACTGCAGGGGAGTTTGTGCAAAATGTGACTCACTGCTGCTTTCAGTACTTTGCATATGTTGGGTATAAAAAGTCGTAATGTTAAACTGCGACTACGTGCAGAGAGCCAGAATTTGGCTCCAAAATATGGCTCAGGCCTCGAAATTGGGATATTTGGGATATTTTGAAAACTGCAGGGGAGTTTGTGCAAAATGTGACTCACCGCTGTTGGCATATGTTGGGTATAAAAAGTCGTTTTTTCAAACTGCGAATACGTGCAGAAAGCCAGAATTTTGCTCCAAAATAGGCTCAGGCCTCGAAATTTGGATATTTGGAATATTTCGAAAACTGCAGGGGAGTTTGTGCAAAATGTGACTCACTGCCGCTTTCAGTACTTGGCATATGTTGGGTATTAAAAAGTCGTGTTTTCAAACTGTGAATACTTGCATAGAGCAAGAATTTGGCTCCAAAATATGGCTCAGGCTTCGAAATTGGGATGTTTAGGATATTTTGAAAACTGCAAGGAAGTTTGGGACAAATATGATCAAACGCCGCTTTCAGTACTTGGCATATGTTGGGTATACAAAGCCGTAATTTCAAACTGCGAATACGTGCAGAGAGCCAGAATTTGGCTCCAAAATATGGCTCAGGCCTCGAAATTGGGATGTTTGGGATATTTTCAAAACTGCAGGGGGGATTGAGACAAATGTGACCAAACGCATTGGCATATGTTGGGTATAAAAAGTCGTAATTTCAAAATGCGAATACGTGCAGAGAGCCAGAATTTGGCTACAAAATATGGCTGAGGCCTCGAAATTGGGATGTTTGGGTTATTTTGAAAACTGCAGGGGAGTTTGCGCAAAATGTGACTCACTGCCACTTTCAGTACTTGGCGTATGTTCGGTATAAAAAGTCGTAATATCAAAATATGAATACGTGCAGAGAGCCAGAATTTGGCTACAAAATATGGCTCAGGCCACGAAATTGGGATGTTTGGGATATTTTGAAAACTGCAGGGGAGTTTGCGCAAAATGTGACTCACTGCCACTTTCACTACTTGGCATATGTTGGGTATAAAAAGTCGTAATATCAAAATATGAATACGTGCAGAGAGCCAGACGTTGGCTCCAAAATATGACTCAGGCCTCGATATTGGGATGTTTGGGATATTTAGAAAACTGCAGGGAGGTTTGGGACAAATGTGACCAAACGCCGCTTTCAGTACTTGGCATATGTTGGGCATAAAAAAGTCGCAATTTCAAACTGCGAATACGTGCAGAGAGCCAGAATTTGGCTCCAAAACATAGCTAAGGCCTCGAAATTTTGAAATTTTGTATATTTTGAAAACTGCAGGGGAGTTTGTGCAAAATGTGACTCACTGCTGCTTTCAGTACTTGGCATATGTTGGGTATAAAAATTCGTAATTTCAAACTGCGATTACGTGCAGAGAGCCAGAATTTTGCTCCAAAATATGGCTCAGGCCTCGAAATTGGGATATTTGGAATATTTCGAAAACTGCAGGGGAGTTTGTGCAAAATGTGACTCACTGCCGCTTTAAGGACTTGGCATATGTTGGGTATAAAAAGTCGTAATTTCAAACTGCGAATACGTGCAGAGAGCCAGAATTTGGCTCCAAAATATGGCTCAGGCCTCGAAATTGAGATGTTTGGGATATTTTGAAAACTGCAGGGGGGGAAGGAGACAAATGTGACTAAATGCATTGGCATATGTTGGGTATAAAAAAGTCGTAATTTCAAACTGCGAATACGTGCAGAGAGCCAGAATTTGGCTCCAAAATATGGCTCAGGCCTCGAAATTGGGATATTTGGGATATTTTGAAAACTTCAGGGGGGAAAGGAGACAAATGTGACCAAATGCATTGGCATATGTTGGGTATTAAAAAGTCGTAATTTCAAACTGCGAATACTTGCAGAGAGCCAGAATTTGGCTCCAAAATATGGCTCAGGCCTCGAAATTGGGATATTTGGGATATTTTGAAAGCTGCAGGGGAGTTTGTGCAAAAAGTGACTCACTGCTGCTTTCAGTACTTGGCATATGTTGGGTATAAAAAGTCGTGTTTTCAAACTGCGAATACGTGCATAGAGCAAGAATTTGGCTCCAAAATATGGCTCAGGCCTCGAAATTGGGATACCTGGTTGATACCTGGTTGATGGGGTTCTGGGAGTTCTTCTACTCCCCAAGCCCGGCCCGAGGCCAGGCTCGACTTGTGAGAGTTTGGTCCACCAGGCTGTTGCTTGGAGCGGCCCGCAGGGCCACGTACCCACCACAGCCCGGCTGATCCGGAACTTCTCTTAGAAAACCGTCCAATTTTCTCTTGAAGATGTCCACGGTTGTTCCGGCAATATTTCTTATGCTCGCTGGGAGGACGTTGAACAACCGCGGACCCCTGATGTTTATACAGTGCTCTCTGATTGTGCCTATGACACCTCTGCTCTTCACAGGTTCAATCTTGCATTTTCTTCCATATCGTTCACTCCAGTACGTTGTTATTTTACTGTGTAGATTTGGGACCTGACCCTCCAGTATTTTCCAGGTGTATATTATTTGGTATCTCTCTCGTCTCCTTTCTAGAGAGTACATTTGGAGAGCTTTGAGACGATCCCAATAATTTAGGTGTTTTATCTCGTCTATGCGTGCTGTATATGTTCTCTGTATTCCCTCTATTTCAGCAATCTCTCCTGCTCTGAAGGGGGAAGTGAGTACTGAGCAGTACTCGAGACGGGACAGCACAAGTGACTTGAAGAGTACAACCATTGTGATGGGATCCCTGGATTTGAAAGTTCTCGTAATCCATCCGATCATTTTTCTGGCTGACGCGATATTTGCTTGGTTATGCTCCCTAAACGTTAGATCGTCGGACATCATTATTCCCAAATCCTTGACATGCTGTTTTCCTACTATGGGAAGATTCGATTGTGTTTTGTACCCTGTATTATGTTTCAGATCCTTATTTTTGCCGTACCTGAGTACCTGAAATTTATCACTGTTAAACATCATGTTATTTTCTGCTGCCCAATCAAAAACTTTGTTGACATCTGCTTGTAGTTTTTCAATGTCTTCAGCAGAGGTAATTTTCATGCTGATTTTTGTGTCATCTGCAAAGGACGACACGAAGCTGTGGCGTGTATTTTTGTCTATATCAGATATGAGAATAAGGAACAGTAGCGGTGCAAGGACTGTACCTTGAGGTACAGAGCTTTTAACATCGCTTGGACTCGATTTTATCTGATTGACTGTTACTCTTTGTGTTCTGTTCGACAGGAAATTGAGTATCCAGCGTCCTATTTTTCCAGTTATTCCCATTGACCTCATTTTGTGAGCTATCACCCCATGGTCACATTTGTCGAACGCCTTTGCAAAGTCTGTGTATACAACATCTGCATTTTGCTTTTCTTCTAGGGCTTCTGTGATTTTGTCACAGAAGCCCTAGAAGAAAAGCAAAATGCAGATGTTGTATACACAGACTTTGCAAAGGCGTTCGACAAATGTGACCATGGGGATATTTGGAATATTTCGAAAACTGCAGGGGAATTTGTGCAAAATGTGACTCACTGCCTCTTTCAGTACTTGGCATATGTTGGGTATTAAAAAGTCGTGTTTTCAAACTGCGAATACGTGCATAGAGCAAGAATTTGGCTCCAAAATATGGCTCAGGCCTCGAAATTGGGATGTTTAGGATATTTTGAAAACTGCAGGGATGGTTTTGGACAAATATGACCAAACGCCGCTTTCAGAACTTGGCATATGTTGGGTATACAAAGCCGTAATTTCAAACTGCGAATACGTGCAGAGAGCCAGAATTTGGCTCCAAAATATGGCTCAGGCCTCGAAATTGGGATGTTTATGATATTTTGAAAACTGCAGGGGGGATTGAGACAAATGTGACCAAACGCATTGGCATATGTTGGGTATAAAAAAGTCGTAATTTCAAAATGCGAATACGTGCAGAGAGCCAGAATTTGGCTCCAAAATATGGCTCAGGCCTCGAAATTGGGATGTTTGGGAAATTTTGAAAACTGCAGGGGAGTTTGCGCAAAATGTGACTCACTGCCACTTTCAGTACTTGGCATATGTTGGGTATAAAAAGTCGTAATATCAAAATATGAATACGTGCAGAGAGCCAGACGTTGGCTCCAAAATAAGACTCAGGCCTCGATATTGGGATGTTTGGGATATTTAGAAAACTGCAGGGAGGTTTGGGACAAATGTGACCAAACGCCGGTTTCAGTACTTGGCATATGTTGGGCATAAAAAAGTCGCAATTTCAAACTGCGAATACGTGCAGAGAGCCAGAATTTGGCTCCAAAACATGGCTAAGGCCTCGAAATTGAGATGTTTGGGATATTTTGAAAACTGCAGGGGGGGAAGGAGACAAATGTGACCAAATGCATTGGCATATGTTGGGTATAAAAAAGTCGTAATTTCAAACTGCGAATACGTGCAGAGAGCCAGAACTTGGCTCCAAAATATGGCTCAGGCCTCGAAATTGGGATATTTGGGATATTTTGAAAACTTCAGGGGGGAAAGGAGACAAATGTGACCAAATAAATGCATTGGCATATGTTGGGTATAAAAAAGTAGTAATTTCAAACTGCGAATACGTGCAGAGAGCCAGAATTTGGCTCCAAAATATGGCTCAGGCCTCGAAATTGGGATGTTTGGGAAATTTTCAAAACTGCAGGGGGGATTGAGACAAATGTGACCAAACGCATTGGCATATGTTGGTATAAAAAGTCGTAATTTCAAAATGCGAATACGTGCAGAGAGCCAGAATTTGGCTACAAAATATGGCTGAGGCCTCGAAATTGGGATGTTTGGGTTATTTTGAAAACTGCAGGGGAGTTTGCGCAAAATGTGACTCACTGCCACTTTCAGTACTTGGCATATGTTGGGTATAAAAAGTCGTAATATCAAAATATGAATACGTGAAGAGAGCCAGAATTTGGCTACAAAATATGGCTCAGGCCACGAAATTGGGATGTTTGGGATATTTTGAAAACTGCAGGGGAGTTTGCGCAAAATGTGACTCACTGCCACTTTCAGTACTTGGCATATGTTGGGTATAAAAAGTCGTAATATCAAAATATGAATACGTGCAGAGAGCCAGACGTTGGCTCCAAAATATGACTCAGGCCTCGATATTGGAATATTTGGGATATTTAGAAAACTGCAGGGAGGTTTGGGACAAATGTGACCAAACGCCGCTTTCAGTACTTGGCATATGTTGGGCATAAAAAAGTCGCAATTTCAAACTGCGAATACGTGCAGAGAACCAGAATTTGGCTCCAAAACATAGCTAAGGCCTCGAAATTTTGAAATTTTGTATATTTTGAAAACTGCAGGGGAGTTTGTGCAAAATGTGACTCACTGCTGCTTTCAGTACTTGGCATATGTTGGGTATAAAAATTCGTAATTTCAAACTGCGATTACGTGCAGAGAGCCAGAATTTTGCTCCAAAATATGGCTCAGGCCTCGAAATTGGGATATTTGGAATATTTCGAAAACTGCAGGGGAGTTTGTGCAAAATGTGACTCACTGCCGCTTTAAGGACTTGGCATATGTTGGGTATAAAAAGTCGTAATTTCAAACTGCGAATACGTGCAGAGAGCCAGAATTTGGCTCCAAAATATGGCTCAGGCCTCGAAATTGAGATGTTTGGGATATTTTGAAAACTGCAGGGGGGGAAGGAGACAAATGTGACCAAATGCATTGGCATATGTTGGGTATAAAAAAGTCGTAATTTCAAACTGCGAATACGTGCAGAGAGCCAGAATTTGGCTCCAAAATATGGCTCAGGCCTCGAAATTGGGATATTTGGGATATTTTGAAAACTTCAGGGGGGGAAGGAGACAAATGTGACCAAATGCATTGGCATATGTTGGGTATTAAATAGTCGTAATTTCAAACTGCGAATACTTGCAGAGAGCCAGAATTTGGCTCCAAAATATGGCTCAGGCCTCGAAATTGGGATATTTGGGATATTTTGAAAGCTGCAGGGGAGTTTGTGCAAAAAGTGACTCACTGCTGCTTTCAGTACTTGGCATATGTTGGGTATAAAAAGTCGTGTTTTCAAACTGCGAATACGTGCATAGAGCAAGAATTTGGCTCCAAAATATGGCTCAGGCCTCGAAATTGGGATATTTGGAATATTTCGAAAACTGCAGGGGAGTTTGTGCAAAATGTGACTCACTGCCTCTTTCAGTACTTGGCATATGTTGGGTATTAAAAAGTCGTGTTTTCAAACTGCGAATACGTGCATAGAGCAAGAATTTGGCTCCAAAATATGGCTCAGGCCTCGAAATTGGGATGTTTAGGATATTTTGAAAACTGCAGGGATGGTTTTGGACAAATATGACCAAACGCCGCTTTCAGAACTTGGCATATGTTGGGTATACAAAGCCGTAATTTCAAACTGCGAATACGTGCAGAGAGCCAGAATTTGGCTCCAAAATATGGCTCAGGCCTCGAAATTGGGATGTTTATGATATTTTGAAAACTGCAGGGGGGATTGAGACAAATGTGACCAAACGCATTGGCATATGTTGGGTATAAAAAAGTCGTAATTTCAAAATGCGAATACGTGCAGAGAGCCAGAATTTGGCTACAAAATATGGCTCAGGCCTCGAAATTGGGATGTTTGGGATATTTTGAAAACTGCAGGGGAGTTTGCGCAAAATGTGACTCACTGCCACTTTCAGTACTTGGCATATGTTGGGTATAAAAAGTCGTAATATCAAAATATGAATACGTGCAGAGAGCCAGACGTTGGCTCCAAAATAAGACTCAGGCCTCGATATTGGGATGTTTGGGATATTTAGAAAACTGCAGGGAGGTTTGGGACAAATGTGACCAAACGCCGGTTTCAGTACTTGGCATATGTTGGGCATAAAAAAGTCGCAATTTCAAACTGCGAATACGTGCAGAGAGCCAGAATTTGGCTCCAAAACATGGCTAAGGCCTCGAAATTGAGATGTTTGGGATATTTTGAAAACTGCAGGGGGGGAAGGAGACAAATGTGACCAAATGCATTGGCATATGTTGGGTATAAAAAAGTCGTAATTTCAAACTGCGAATACGTGCAGAGAGCCAGAACTTGGCTCCAAAATATGGCTCAGGCCTCGAAATTGGGATATTTGGGATATTTTGAAAACTTCAGGGGGGGAAGGAGACAAATGTGACCAAATAAATGCATTGGCATATGTTGGGTATAAAAAAGTAGTAATTTCAAACTGCGAATACGTGCAGAGAGCCAGAATTTGGCTCCAAAATATGGCTCAGGCCTCGAAATTGGGATATTTGGGATATTTTGAAAGCTGCAGGGGAGTTTGTGCAAAATGTGACTCACTGCTGCTTTCAGTACTTGGCATATGTTGGGTATAAAAAGTCGTGTTTTCAAACTGCGAATACGTGCATAGAGCAAGAATTTGGCTCCAAAATATGGCTCAGGCCTCGAAATTGGGATATTTGGAATATTTCGAAAACTGCAGGGGAGTTTGTGCAAAATGTGACTCACTGCCTCTTTCAGTACTTGGCATATGTTGGGTATTAAAAAGTCGTGTTTTCAAACTGCGAATACGTGCATAGAGCAAGAATTTGGCTCCAAAATATGGCTCAGGCCTCGAAATTGGGATGTTTAGGATATTTTGAAAACTGCAGGGAGGGTTTTGGACATATATGACCAAACGCCGCTTTCAGAACTTGGCATATGTTGGGTATACAAAGCCGTAATTTCAAACTGCGAATACGTGCAGAAAGCCAGAATTTGGCTCCAAAATATGGCTCAGGCCTCGAAATTGGGATGTTTTGGATATTTTGAAAACTGCAGGGGGGATTGAGACAAATGTGACCAAACGCATTGGCATATGTTGGGTATAAAAGTCGTAATTTTAAACTGCGAATACGTGCAGAGAGCCAGAATTTGGCTACAAAATATGGCTCAGGCCTCGAAATTGGGATGTTTGGGATATTTTGAAAACTGCAGGGGAGTTTGCGCAAAATGTGACTCACTGCCACTTTCAGTACTTGGCATATGTTGGGTATAAAAAGTCGTAATATCAAAATATGAATACGTGCAGAGAGCCAGACGTTGGCTCCAAAATAAGACTAAGGCCTCGATATTGGGATGTTTGGGATATTTAGAAAACTGCAGGGAGGTTTGGGACAAATGTGACCAAACGCCGCTTTTCAGTACTTGGCATATGTTGGGCATAAAAAAGTCGCAATTTCAAACTGCGAATACGTGCAGAGAGCCAGAATTTGGCTCCAAAACATGGCTAAGGCCTCGAAATTGGGAAATTTTGTATATTTTGAAAACTGCAGGGGAGTTTGTGCAAAATGTGACTCACTGCTGCTTTCAGTACTTTGCATATGTTGGGTATAAAAAGTCGTAATGTTAAACTGCGACTACGTGCAGAGAGCCAGAATTTGGCTCCAAAATATGGCTCAGGCCTCGAAATTGGGATATTTGGGATATTTTGAAAACTGCAGGGGAGTTTGTGCAAAATGTGACTCACTGCTGTTGGCATATGTTGGGTATAAAAAGTCGTTTTTTCAAATTGTGAATACGTGCAGAGAGCCAGAATTTTGCTCCAAAATAGGCTCAGGCCTCGAAATTTGGATATTTGGAATATTTCGAAAACTGCAGGGGAGTTTGTGCAAAATGTGACTCACTGCCGCTTTCAGTACTTGGCATATGTTGGGTATTAAAAAGTCGTGTTTTCAAACTGCGAATACTTGCATAGAGCAAGAATTTGGCTCCAAAATATGGATCAGGGATCGAAATTGGGATGTTTAGGATATTTTGAAAACTGCAAGGAAGTTTGGGACAAATATGATCAAACGCCGCTTTCAGTACTTGGCATATGTTGGGTATACAAAGCCGTTATTTCAAACTGCGAATACGTGCAGAGAGCCAGAATTTGGCTCCAAAATATGGCTCAGGCCTCGAAATTGGGATGTTTGGGAAATTTTCAAAACTGCAGGGGGGATTGAGACAAATGTGACCAAACGCATTGGCATATGTTGGGTATAAAAAGTCGTAATTTCAAAATGCGAATACGTGCAGAGAGCCAGAATTTGGCTACAAAATATGGCTGAGGCCTCGAAATTGGGATGTTTGGGTTATTTTGAAAACTGCAGGGGAGTTTGCGCAAAATGTGACTCACTGCCACTTTCAGTACTTTGCATATGTTGGGTATAAAAAGTCGTAATATCAAAATATGAATACGTGCAGAGAGCCAGAATTTGGCTACAAAATATGGCTCAGGCCACGAAATTGGGATGTTTGGGATATTTTGAAAACTGCAGGGGAGTTTGCGCAAAATGTGACTCACTGCCACTTTCAGTACTTGGCATGTGTTGGGTATAAAAAGTCGTAATATCAAAATATGAATACGTGCAGAGAGCCAGACGTTGGCTCCAAAATATGACTCAGGCCTCGATATTGGGATGTTTGGGATATTTAGAAAACTGCAGGGAGGTTTGGGACAAATGTGACCAAACGCCGCTTTCAGTACTTGGCATATGTTGGGCAAAAAAAAGTCGCAATTTCAAACTGCGAATACGTGCAGAGAGCCAGAATTTGGCTCCAAAACATAGCTAAGGCCTCGAAATTTTGAAATTTTGTATATTTTGAAAACTGCAGGGGAGTTTGTGCAAAATGTGACTCACTGCTGCTTTCAGTACTTTGCATATGTTGGGTATAAAAAGTCGTAATGTTAAACTGCGACTACGTGCAGAGAGCCAGAATTTGGCTCCAAAATATGGCTCAGGCCTCGAAATTGGGATATTTGGGATATTTTGAAAACTGCAGGGGAGTTTGTGCAAAATGTGACTCACTGCTGTTGGCATATGTTGGGTATAAAAAGTCGTTTTTTCAAATTGCGAATACGTGCAGAGAGCCAGAATTTTGCTCCAAAATAGGCTCAGGCCTCGAAATTTGGATATTTGGAATATTTCGAAAACTGCAGGGGAGTTTGTGCAAAATGTGACTCACTGCCGCTTTCAGTACTTGGCATATGTTGGGTATTAAAAAGTCGTGTTTTCAAACTGCGAATACTTGCATAGAGCAAGAATTTGGCTCCAAAATATGGATCAGGGATCGAAATTGGGATGTTTAGGATATTTTGAAAACTGCAAGGAAGTTTGGGACAAATATGATCAAACGCCGCTTTCAGTACTTGGCATATGTTGGGTATACAAAGCCGTTATTTCAAACTGCGAATACGTGCAGAGAGCCAGAATTTGGCTCCAAAATATGGCTCAGGCCTCGAAATTGGGATGTTTGGGAAATTTTCAAAACTGCAGGGGGGATTGAGACAAATGTGACCAAACGCATTGGCATATGTTGGGTATAAAAAGTCGTAATTTCAAAATGCGAATACGTGCAGAGAGCCAGAATTTGGCTACAAAATATGGCTGAGGCCTCGAAATTGGGATGTTTGGGTTATTTTGAAAACTGCAGGGGAGTTTGCGCAAAATGTGACTCACTGCCACTTTCAGTACTTGGCATATGTTGGGTATAAAAAGTCGTAATATCAAAATATGAATACGTGCAGAGAGCCAGAATTTGGCTACAAAATATGGCTCAGGCCACGAAATTGGGATGTTTGGGATATTTTGAAAACTGCAGGGGAGTTTGCGCAAAATGTGACTCACTGCCACTTTCAGTACTTGGCATGTGTTGGGTATAAAAAGTCGTAATATCAAAATATGAATACGTGCAGAGAGCCAGACGTTGGCTCCAAAATATGACTCAGGCCTCGATATTGGGATGTTTGGGATATTTAGAAAACTGCAGGGAGGTTTGGGACAAATGTGACCAAACGCCGCTTTCAGTACTTGGCATATGTTGGGCAAAAAAAAGTCGCAATTTCAAACTGCGAATACGTGCAGAGAGCCAGAATTTGGCTCCAAAACATAGCTAAGGCCTCGAAATTTTGAAATTTTGTATATTTTGAAAACTGCAGGGGAGTTTGTGCAAAATGTGACTCACTGCTGCTTTCAGTACTTGGCATATGTTGGGTATAAAAAGTCGTAATTTCAAACTGCGATTACGTGCAGAGAGCCAGAATTTTGCTCCAAAATATGGCTCAGGCCTCGAAATTGGGATATTTGGAATATTTCGAAAACTGCAGGGGAGTTTGTGCAAAATGTGACTCACAGCCACTTTAAGGACTTGGCATATGTTGGGTTTAAAAAGTCGTAATTTCAAACTGTGAATACGTGCAGAGAGCCAGAATTTGGCTCCAAAATATGGCTCAGGCCTCGAAATTGAGATGTTTGGGATATTTTGAAAACTGCAGGGGGGGAAGGAGACAAATGTGACCAAATGCATTGGCATATGTTGGGTATAAAAAAGTCGTAATTTCAAACTGCGAATACGTGCAAAGAGTCAGAATTTGGCTCCAAAATATGGCTCAGGCCTCGAAATTGGGATATTTGGGATATTTTGAAAACTTCAGGGGGGGAAGGAGACAAATGTGACGAAATGCATTGGCATATGTTGGGTATTAAAAAGTCGTAATTTCAAACTGCGAATACTTGCAGAGAGCCAGAATTTGGCTCCAAAATATGGCTCAGGCCTCGAAATTGGGATATTTGGGATATTTTGAAAGCTGCAGGGGAGTTTGTGCAAAATGTGACTCACTGCTGCTTCCAGTACTTGGCATATGTTGGGTATAAAAAGTCGTGTTTTCAAACTGCGAATACGTGCATAGAGCAAGAATTTGGTTCCAAAATATGGCTCAGGCCTCGAAATTGGGATATTTGGAATATTTCGAAAACTGCAGGGGAGTTTGTGCAAAATGTGACTCACTGCCTCTTTCAGTACTTGGCATATGTTGGGTATTAAAAAGTCGTGTTTTCAAACTGCGAATACGTGCATAGAGCAAGAATTTGGCTCCAAAATATGGCTCAGGCCTCGAAATTGGGATGTTTAGGATATTTTGAAAACTGCAGGGAGGGTTTTGGACAAATATGACCAAACGCCGCTTTCAGAACTTGGCATATGTTGGGTATACAAAGCCGTAATTTCAAACTGCGAATACGTGCAGAGAGCCAGAATTTGGCTCCAAAATATGGCTCAGGCCTCGAAATTGGGATGTTTGGGATATTTTGAAAACTGCAGGGGGGATTGAGACAAATGTGACCAAACGCATTGGCATATGTTAGGTATAAAAAAGTCGTAATTTCAAAATGCGAATACGTGCAGAGAGCCAGAATTTGGCTACAAAATATGGCTCAGGCCTCGAAATTGGGATGTTTGGGATATTTTGAAAACTACAGGGGAGTTTGCGCAAAATGTGACTCACTGCCACTTTCAGTACTTGGCATATGTTGGGTATAAAAAGTCGTAATATCAAAATATGAATACGTGCAGAGAGCCAGACGTTGGCTCCAAAATAAGACTCAGGTTTCGATATTGGGATGTTTGGGATATTTAGAAAACTGCAGGGAGGTTTGGGACAAATGTGACCAAACGCCGGTTTCAGTACTTGGCATATGTTGGGCATAAAAAAGTCGCAATTTCAAACTGCGAATACGTGCAGAGAGCCAGAATTTGGCTCCAAAACATGGCTAAGGCCTCGAAATTGGGAAATTTTGTATATTTTGAAAACTGCAGGGGAGTTTGTGCAAAATGTGACTCACTGCTGCTTTCAGTACTTGGCATATGTTGGGTATAAAAAGTCGTAATTTCAAACTGCGATTACGTGCAGAGAGCCAGAATTTTGCTCCAAAATATGGCTCAGGCCTCGAAATTGGGATATTTGGAATATTTCGAAAACTGCAGGGGAATTTGTGCAAAATGTGACTCACTGCCGCATTAAGGACTTGGCATATGTTGGGTATAAAAAGTCGTAATTTCAAACTGCGAATACGTGCAGAGAGCCAGAATTTGGCTCCAAAATATGGCTCATTCCTCGAAATTGAGATGTTTGGGATATTTTGAAAACTGCAGGGGGGGAAGGAGACAAATGTGACCAAATGCATTGGCATATGTTGGGTATAAAAAAGTCGTAATTTCAAACTGCGAATACGTGCAGAGAGCCAGAATTTGGCTCCAAAATATGGCTTAGGCCTCGAAATTGGGATATTTGGGATATTTTGAAAACTTCGGGGGGGGAAGGAGACAAATGTGACCAAATGCATTGGCATATGTTGGGTATAAAAAAGTCGTAATTTCAAACTGCGAATACTTGCAGAGAGCCAGAATTTGGCTCCAAAATATGGCTCAGGCCTCGAAATTGGGATATTTGGGATATTTTGAAAGCTGCGAGGGAGTTTGTGCAAAATGTGACTCACTGCTGCTTTCAGTACTTGGCATATGTTGGGTATTAAAAAGTCGTGTTTTCAAACTGCGAATACGTGCATAGAACAAGAATTTGGCTCCAAAATATGGCTTAGGCCTCGAAATTGGGATGTTTAGGATATTTTGAAAACTGCAGGGAGGGTTTTGGACAAATATGACCAAACGCCGCTTTCAGAACTTGGCATATGTTGGGTATACAAAGCCGTAATTTCAAACTGCGAATACGTGCAGAGAGCCAGAATTTGGCTCCAAAATATGGCTCAGGCCTCGAAATTGGGATGTTTGGGATATTTTGAAAACTGCAGGGGAGATTGAGACAAATGTGACCAAACGCATTGGCATATGTTGGGTATAAATAAGTCGTAATTTCAAAATTCGAATACGTGCAGAGAGCCAGAATTTGGCTCCAAAACATGGCTAAGGCCTCGAAATTGGGAAATTTTGTATATTTTGAAAACTGCAGGGGAGTTTGTGCAAAATGTGACTCACTGCTGCTTTCAGTACTTTGCATATGTTGGGTATTAAAAGTCGTAATGTTAAACTGCGACTACGTGCAGAGAGCCAGAATTTGGCTCCAAAATATGGCTCAGGCCTCGAAATTGGGATGTTTGGGATATTTTGAAAACTGCAGGGGAGTTTGTGCAAAATGTGACTCACTGCTGCTTTCAGTACTTTGCATATGTTGGGTATTAAAAGTCGTAATGTTAAACTGCGACTACGTGCAGAGAGCCAGAATTTGGCTCCAAAATATGGCTCAGGCCTCGAAATTGGGATGTTTGGGATATTTTGAAAACTGCAGGGGAGTTTGTGCAAAATGTGACTCACTGCCACTTTCAGTACTTGGCATATGTTGGGTATAAAAAGTCGTAATATCAAAATATGAATACGTGCAGAGAGCCAGACGTTGGCTCCAAAATAAGACTCAGGCCTCGATATTGGGATGTTTGGGATATTTAGAAAACTGCAGGGAATTTTGGGACAAATGTGACCAAACGCCGCTTTCAGTACTTGGCATATGTTGGGCATAAAAAAGTCGCAATTTCAAACTGCGAATACGTGCAGAGAGCCAGAATTTGGCTCCAAAACATGGCTAAGGCCTCGAAATTGGGAAATTTTGTATATTTTGAAAACTTCAGGGGAGTTTGTGCAAAATGTGACTCACTGCTGCTTTCAGTACTTTGCATATGTTGGGTATAAAAAGTCGTAATGTTAAACTGCGACTACGTGCAGAGAGCCAGAATTTGGCTCCAAAATATGGTTCAGGCCTCGAAATTGGAATATTTGGGATATTTTGAAAACTGCAGGGGAGTTTGTGCAAAATGTGACTCACTGCTGTTGGCATATGTTGGGTATAAATAGTCGTTTTTTCAAACTGCGAATACGTGCAGAGAGCCAGAATTTTGCTCCAAAATAGGCTCAGGCCTCGAAATTGGGATATTTGGAATATTTCGAAAACTGCAGGGGAGTTTGTGCAAAATGTGACTCACTGCCGCTTTCAGTACTTGGCATATGTTGGGTATTAAAAAGTCGTGTTTTCAAACTGCGAATACGTGCATAGAGCAAGAATTTGGCTCGAAAATATGGCCCAGGCCTCGAAATTGGGATGTTTAGGATATTTTGAAAACAGCAGGGAGGTTTGGGACAAATATGACCAAAAGCCGCTTTCAGTACTTGGCATATGTTGGGTATACAAAGCCGTAATTTAAAACTGCGAATACGTGCAGAGAGCCAGAATTTGGCTCCAAAATATGGCTCAGGCATCGAAATTGGGATGTTTGGGATATTTTGAAAACTGCAGGGGGGATTGAGACAAATGTGACCAAACGCATGGCATATGTTGGGTATAAAAAAGTCGTAATTTCAAAATGCGAATACGAGCAGAGAGCCAGAATTTGGTTCCAAAATATGGCGCGGGCATCGAAATTGGGATATTTGGGATATTTTGAAAACTGCAGGGGAGTTTGTGCAAAATGTGACTCACTGCTGCTTTCAGTACATGGAAGGTGTTGGGTATAAAAGTCGTAATTTCAAACTGCGAATACGTGCAGAGAGCCAGAATTTGGCTACAAAATATGGCTCAGGCCTCGAAATAGGGATGTTTGGAATATTTTGAAATCTGCAGGGGAGTTTGCTCAAATTGTGACTCACTGCCACTTTCAGTACTTGGCATATGTTGGGTATAAAAAGTCGTAATATCAAAATATGAATACGTGCAGAGAGCCAGACGTTGGCTCCAAATTATGACTCAGGCCTCGATATTGGGATGTTTGGGATATTTAGAAAATTGCAGGGAGGATTGGGACAAATGTGACCAAACGCCGCTTTCAGTACTTGGCATATGTTGGGAATAAAAAAGTCGCAATTTCAAACTGCGAATATGTGCAAAGAGCCAGAATTTGGCTCCAAAATATGGCTCAGGCCTCGAAATTGGGATATTTGGGATATTTCGAAAACTGCAGGGGAGTTTGTGCAAAATGTGACTCACTGCCACTTTCAGGACTTGGCATATATTGGGTATAAAAAGTCATAAATTCAATCTGCGAATACGTGCATAGAGACAGAATTTGGCTCCAAAATATGGCTCAGGCCTCGAAATTGGGATGTTCGGGATATTTTGAAAACTGCAGGGAGGTTTGGGTCAAATATGACCAAACGTCGCTTTCAGTACTTGGCATATGTTGGGTATAAAAAGTCGTAATTTCAAACTGCGATTACATGCACAGAGCCAGAATTTGGCTCCAAAATATGGCTCAGGCCTTGAAATTGAGATTTTTGGGATATTTTGAAAACTGCAGGGGGGATTGGGACAGATGTGACCAAACGCTGCTTTTAGTACTTGGCATATGTTGGGTATAAAAAGTCGCATTTTCAAACTGCGAATATGTGCAGAAAGCCAGAATTTGGCTACAAAATATGGCTCAGGCCTCGAAATTGAGATGTTTGGGATATTTTGAAAACTGCAGGGGAGTTTGCGCAAAATGTGATTCACAGCCACTTTCAGTACTTGGCATATGTTGGGTATAAAAAATCGTAATATCAAAATATGAATACGTACAGAGAGCCAGAATTTGGCTACAAAATATGGCTCAGGCCTCGAAATTGGGATGTTTGGGATATTTTGAAAACTGCAGGGGAGTTTGCGCAAAATGTGACTCACTGCCACTTTCAGTACTTGGCATATGTTGGGTATAAAAAGTCGTAATATCAAAATATGAATACGTGCAGAGAGCCAGACGTTGGCTCCAAAATATGACTCAGGCCTCGATATTGGAATGTTTGGGATATTTAGAAAACTGCAGGGAGGTTTGGGACAAATGTGACCAAATGCCGCTTTCAGTACTTGGCATATGTTGGGCATAAAAAAGTAGAAATTTCAAACTGCGAATACGTGCAGAGAGCCAGAATTTTGCTCCAAAATATGGCTCAGTCCTCGAAATTGGGATATTTGGAATATTTCGAAAACTGCAGGGGAGTTTGCGCAAAATGTGACTCACTGCCACTTTCAGTACTTGGCATATGTTGGGTATAAAAAGTCGTAATATCAAAATATGAATACGTGCAGAGAGCCAGAATTTTGGCTACAAAATATGGCTCAGGCCTCGAAATTGGGATGTTTGGGATATTTTGAAAACTGCAGGGGAGTTTGCGCAAAATGTGACTCACTGCCACTTTCAGTACTTGGCATATGTTGGGTATAAAAAGTCGTAATATCAAAATATCAATACGTGCAGAGAGCCAGACGTTGGCTCTAAAATAAGACTCAGGCCTCGATATTGGGATGTTTGGGATATTTAGAAAACTGCAGGGAGGTTTGGGACAAATGTGACCAAACGCCGCTTTCAGTACTTGGCATATGTTGGGCATAAAAAAGTCGCAATTTCAAACTGCGAATACGTGCAGAGAGCCAGAATTTGGCTCCAAAACATGGCTAAGGCCTCGAAATTGGGAAATTTTGTATATTTTGAAAACTGCAGGGGAGTTTATGCAAAATGTGACTCACTGCTGCTATCAGTACTTTGCATATGTTGGGTATAAAAAGTCGTAATTTCAAACTGCGACTACGTGCAGAGAGCCAGAATTTTGCTCCAAAATATGGCTCATGCCTCGAAATTGGGAGGTTTAGGATATTTTGAAAACTGCAGGGAGGATTGGGACAGATGTGACCAAACGCCGCTTTTAGTACTTGGCATATGTTGGGTATAAAAAGTCGTAATTTCAAACTGCGACTACGTGCAGAGAGCCAGAATTTTGCTCCAAAATATGGCTCAGGCCTCGAAATTGGGATATTTGGAATATTTCGAAAACTGCAGGGGAGTTTGTGCAAAATGTGACTCACTGCCGCTTTGAAGTCTTGGCATATGTTGGGTATAAAAAGTCGTAATTTCAAACTGCGAATACGTGCAGAGAGCCAAAATTTGGCTCCAAAATATGGCTCAGGCCTCGTAATTGAGATGTTTGGGATATTTTGAAAACTGCAGGGGGGATTGGGACAGATGTGACCAAACGCCGCTTTTAGTTCTTGGCATATGTTGGGTATAAAAAGTCGTAATTTCAAACTGCGAATACGTGCAGAGAGCCAGAATTTGGCTCCAAAATATTGCTCAGGCCTCGAAATTGGGATATTTGGGATATTTTGAAATCTGCAGGGGAGTTTGTGCAAAATGTGACTCACTGCTGCTTTCAGTACTTGGCATATGTTGGGTATAAAAAGTCGTGTTTTCAAACTTCGAATACGTGCATAGAGCAAGAATTTGGCTCCAAAATATGGCTCAGGCCTCGAAATTGGGATATTTAGAATATTTCGAAAACTGCAGGGGAGTTTGTGCAAAATGTGACTCACTGCCTCTTTCAGCACTTGGCATATGTTGGGTATTAAAAAGTCGTGTTTTCAAACTGCGAATACGTGCATAGAGCAAGAATTTGCCTCCAAAATATGGCTCAGGCCTCGAAATTGGGATGTTTAGGATATTTTGAAAACTGCAGGGAGGTTTGGGACAAATATGACCAAACGCCGCTTTCAGTACTTGGCATATGTTGGGTATACAAAGCCGTAATTTCAAACTGCGAATACGTGCAGAGAGCCAGAATTTGGCTCCAAAATATGGCTCAGGCCTCGAAATTGGGATGTTTGGGATATTTTGAAAACTGCAGGGGGGATTGAGACAAATGTGACCAAACGCATTGGCATATGTTGGGTATAAAAAATTCGTAATTTCAAAATGCGAATACGTGCAGAGAGCCAGAATTTGGCTACAAAATATAGCTCAGGCCTCGAAATTGGGATGTTTGGGATATTTTGAAAACTGCAGGGGAGTTTGCACAAAATGTGACTCACTGCCACTTTCAGTACTTGGCATATGTTGGGTATAAAAATTCGTAATATCAAAATATGAATACGTGCAGAGAGCCAGACGTTGGCTCCAAAATAAGTCTCAGGCCTCGATATTGGGATGTTTGGGTTATTTAGAAAACTGCAGGGAGGTTTGGGACAAATGTGACCAAACGCCGCTTTCAGTACTTGGCATATGTTGGGCATAAAAAAGTCGCAATTTCAAACTGCGAATACGTGCAGAGAGCCAGAATTTGGCTCCAAAATATGGCTCAGGCCTCGAAATTGAGATGTTTAGGATATTTTGAAAACTGCAGGGAGGATTGGGACAGATGTGACCAAATGCCGCTTTTAGTACTTGGCATATGTTGATTATAAAAAGTCGTAATTTCAAATTGCGAATACGTGCAGAGAGCCAGAATTTGGCTACAAAATATGGCTCAGGCCTCGAAATTGGGATGTTTGGGATATTTTGAAAACTGCAGGGGGGGAAGGAGACAAATGTGACCAAACGCATTGGCATATGTTGGGTATAAAAAAGTCGTAATTTCAAACTGCGAATACGTGCAGAGAGCCAGAATTTGGCTACAAAATATGGCTCAGGCCTCGAAATTGGAATATTTGGGATATTTTGAAAACTGCAGGGGAGTTTGTGCAAAATGTGACTCACTGCTGTTGGCATATGTTGGGTATAAAAAGTCGTGTTTTCAAACTGCGAGTACATGCAGAGAGCCAGAATTTTGCTCCAAAATATGGCTCAGGCCTCGAAATTGGGATATTTGGAATATTTCGAAAACTGCAGGGGAGTTTGTGCAAAATGTGACTCACTGCCGCTTTCAGTACTTGGCATATGTTGGGTATTAAAAAGTCGTGTTTTCAAACTGCGAATACGTGCATAGAGCAAGAATTTGGCTCCAAAATATGGCTCAGGCCTCGAAATTGGGATGTTTAGGATATTTTGAAAACTGCAGGGAGGTTTGGGACAAATATGACCAAAAGCCGCTTTCAGTATTTGGCATATGTTGGGTATACAAAGCCGTAATTTCAAACTGCGAATACGTGCAGAGAGCCAGAATTTGGCTCCAAAATATGGCTCAGGCCTCGAAATTGGGATGTTTGGGATATTTTGAAAACTGCAGGGGGGATTGAGACAAATATGACCAAACGCATTGGCATATGTTGGGTATAAAAAATCGTAATTTCAAAATGCGAAAACGTGCCGAGAGCCAGAATTTGGCTCCAAAATATGGCTCGGGCATCGAAATTGGGATATTTGGGATATTTTGAAAACTGCAGGTGAGTTTGTGCAAAATGTGACTCACTGCTGCTTTCAGTACTAGGCATATATTGGGTATAAAAAGTCATAATTTCAAACTGCAAATACGTTCAGGGATCCAGAATTTGGCTCCAAAATATGGCTCAGGCCTCGAAATTGGGATATTTGGGATATTTCGAAAACTGCAGGGGAGTTTGTGCAAAATGTGACACACTGCCACTTTCAGGACTAGGCATATATTGGGTATAAAAAGTCATAAATTCAATCTGCGAATACGTGCATAGAGCCACAATTTGGCTCCAAAATATGGCTCAGGCCTTGAAATTGGGATATTTAGGATATTTTGAAAACTGCAGGGAGGTTTGGGACAAATATGACCAAAAGCCACTTTCAGTATTTGGCCTATGTTGGGTATACAAAGCCGTAATTTCAAACTGCGAATACGTGCAGAGAGCCAGAATTTGGCTACAAAATATGGCTCAGGGGTCGAAATTTGGATGTTTGGGATATTTTGAAAACTGCAGGGGAGTTTGCGCAAATTGTGACTCACTGCCACTTTCAGTATTTGGCATATGTTGGGTTTAAAAAGTCGTAATATCAAAATATGAATACGTGCAGAGAGCCAGACGTTGGCTCCAAATTATGACTCAGGCCTCGATATTGGGATGTTTGGGATATTTAGAAAATTGAAGGGAGGATTGGGACAAATGTGACCAAACGCCGCTTTCAGTACTTGGCATATGTTGGGTATAAAAAAGTCGCAATTTCAAACTGCGAATACATGCAAAGAGCCAGAATTTGGCTCCAAAACATGGCTAAGGCCTCGAAATTGGGATATTTGGGATATTTTAAAAACTGCAGGGGAGTTTGTTCAAAATGTGACTCACAGCTGCTTTCAGTACTAGGCATATATTGGGAATAAAAATTCGTAATTTCAAACTGCGAATACGTGCAGAGAGCCAGAATTTGGCTCCAAAATATGACTCAGGCCTCGAAATTGGGATATTTGGAATATTTCGAAAACTGCAGGGGAGTTTGTGCAAAATGTGACTCACTGCCACTTTCAGGACTTGGCATATGTTGGGTATTAAAAATTCGTGTTTTCAAACTGCGAATACGTGCATAGAGCAAGAATTTGGCTCCAAAATATGGCTCAGGCCTCGAAATTGGGATATATAGGATATTTTGAAAATTGCAGGGAGGTTTGGGACAAATGTGACCAAAAGCCGCTTTCAGTATTTGGCATATGTTGGGTATACACAGCCGTAATTTCGAACTGCGAATACGTGCAGAGAGCCAGAATTTGGCTCCAAAATATGGCTCAGGCCTCGAAATTGGGATATTTGGAATATTTCGAAAACTGCAGGGGAGTTTGTGCAAAATGTGACTCACTGCCACTTTCAGGACTTGGCATATATTGGGTATAAAAAGTCATAAATTCAATCTGCGAATACGTGCATAGAGACAGAATTTGGCTCCAAAATATGGCTCAGGCCTCGAAATTGGGATGTTCGGGATATTTTGAAAACTGCAGGGAGGTTTGGGACAAATATGACCAAATGTCGCTTTCAGTACTTCGCATATGCTGGGTATATAACACCGTAATTTCAAACAGCGAATACGTGCAGAGAGCCAGAATTTGGCTACAAAATATGGCTCAGGCCTCGAAATTGGGATGTTTGGGATATTTTGAAAATTGCAGGGAGCTTTGGGACAAATGCGACCATACGCTGCTTTCAGTACTTGGCATAAGTTGGGTATAAAAAGTCGTAATTTCAATCTGCAAATACGTGCACAGAGCCAGAATTTGGCTCCAAAATATGGCTCAGGCCTTGAAATTGAGATGTTTGGGATATTTTGAAAACTGCAGGGGGGATTGGGACAGATGTGACCAAACGCCACTTTTAGTACTTGGCATATGTTGGGTATAAAAAGTCACATTTTCATACTGCGAATACGTGCAGAGAGCCAGAATTTGGCTACAAAATATGGCTCAGGCCTCGAAATTGGGATGTTTGGGATATTTTGAAAACTGCAGGGGAGTTTGTGCAAAATGTGACTCATTGCCACTTTCAGTACTTGGCATATGTTGGGTATAAAAAGTCGTAATATCAAAATATGAATACGTGCAGAGAGCCAGAATTTGGCTACAAAATATGGCTCAGGCCTCGAAATTGGGATGTTTGGGATATTTTGAAAACTGCAGGGGAGTTTGCGCAAAATGTGACTCACTTCACTTTCAGTACTTGGCATATGTTGGGTATAAAAAAGTCGTAATATCAAAATATGAATACGTGCAGAGAGCCAGACGTTGGCTCCAAAATATGACTCAGGCCTCGATATTGGGATGTTTGGGATATTTAGAAAACTGCAGGGAGGTTTGGGACAAATGTTACCAAACGTCGCTTTCAGTACTTCCCGCCAAACACACACCGAAACTACGACGTTGGTACAACGTTCGAACATGTTTTAACACTTCCTAACCAGTTATAACAACCAATATAGCAAGTTGTAACAACGTTCTAATACGTCATAAACACGCTAAGGCAAGATGTAACAACTTTATTACAAGTTGTAACAAGCGGAAAATAGAGACAGTTTCGGTTTGTGTTTCCAGGGTTGGCATATGTTGGGCATAAAAAAGTCGCAATTTCCAACTGCGAATACGTGCAGAGAGCCACAATTTGCCTCCAAAACATGACTAAGGCCTCGAAATTGGGGTATTTGGGATATTTTGAAAAAGCAGGGGAGTTTGTGCAAAATGTGACTCACTGCTGATTTCAGTACTTGGCATATGTAGGGTATAAAACTCGTAATTTCAAACTGCGAATACGTGGAGAGAGCCAGAATTTGGCTCCAAAATATGGCTCAGGCCTCGAAATTGGGATATTTGAAATATTTCGAAAACTGCAGGGGAGTTTGTGCAAAATGTGACTCACTGCCGCTTTCAGGACTTGGAATATGTTGGGTATAAAAAGTCGTAATTTCAAACTGCGAATACGTGCAGAGAGCCAGAATTTGGCTACAAAATATGGCTCAGGCCTCGAAATTGGGATGTTTGGGATATTTTGAAAACTGCAGGGGGGATTGAGACAAATGTGACCAAACGCATTGGCATATGTTGGGTATGAAAAAGTCGTAATTTCAAACTGCGAATACGTGCAGAGAGCCAGAATTTGTCTCCAAAATATTGCTCAGGCCTCGAAATTGGGATATTTGGGATATTTTGAAAACTGCAGGGGAGTTTGTGCAAAATGTGACTCACTGCTGCTTTCAGTACTTGGCATATGGTGGGTATAAAAAGTCGTAATTTCAAACTGCGAATACGTGCAGAGAGCCAGAATTTGGCTACAAAATATGGCTCAGGTCTCAAAATTGGGATATTTGGAATATTTCGAAAACTGCAGGGGAGTTTGTGCAAAATGTGACTCACTGCCGCTTTCAGGACTTGGCATATGTTGGGTATAAAAAGTCGTAAATTCAATCTGCGAATACGTACAGAGAGCCAGAATTTGGCTACAAAATATGGCTCAGGCCTCGAAATTGGGATGTTTGGGATATTTTGAAAACTGCAGGGAAGTTTGCGCAAATTGTGACTCACTGCCACTTTCAGTACTTGGCATATGTAGGGTATAAAAAGTCGTAATATCAAAATATGAATACATGCAGAGAGCCAGACGTTGGCTCCAAATTATGACTCAGGCCTCGATATTGGGATGTTTGGGATATTTAGAAAATTGCAGGGAGGATTGGGACAAATGTGACCAAACGCCGCTTTCAGTACTTGGCATATGTTGGGTATAAAAAAGTCGCAATTTCAAACTGCGAATACGTGCAAAGAGCCAGAATTTGGCTCCAAAACATGGCTAAGGCCTCGAAATTGGGATATTTGGGATATTTTAAAAACTGCAGGTGAGTTTGTGCAAAATGTGACTCACTGCTGCTTTCAGTACTAGGCATATATTGGGTATAAAAAGTCATAATTTCAAACTGCAAATACGTTCAGAGATCCAGAATTTGGCTCCAAAATATGGCTCAGGCCTCGAAATTGGGATATTTGGGATATTTCGAAAACTGCAGGGGAGTTTGTGCAAAATGTGACACACTGCCACTTTCAGGACTAGGCATATATTGGGTATAAAAATTCATAAATTCAATCTGCGAATACGTGCATAGAGCCAGAATTTGGCTCCAAAATATGGCTCAGGCCTTGAAATTGGGATATTTAGGATATTTTGAAAACTGCAGGGAGGTTTGGGACAAATATGACCAAAAGCCACTTTCAGTATTTGGCATATGTTGGGTATACAAAGCCGTAATTTCAAACTGCGAATACGTGCAGAGAGCCAGAATTTGGCTACAAAATATGGCTCAGGGGTCGAAATTTGGATGTTTGGGATATTTTGAAAACTGCAGGGGAGTTTGCGCAAATTGTGACTCACTGCCACTTTCAGTATTTGGCATATGTTGGGTTTAAAAAGTCGTAATATCAAAATATGAATACGTGCAGAGAGCCAGACGTTGGCTCCAAATTATGACTCAGGCCTCGATATTGGGATGTTTGGGATATTTAGAAAATTGAAGGGAGGATTGGGACAAATGTGACCAAACGCCTCTTTCAGTACTTGGCATATGTTGGGTATAAAAAAGTCGCAATTTCAAACTGCGAATACATGCAAAGAGCCAGAATTTGGCTCCAAAACATGACTCAGGCCTCGAAATTGGGATATTTGGAATATTTCGAAAACTGCAGGGGAGTTTGTGCAAAATGTGACTCACTGCCACTTTCAGGACTTGGCATATGTTGGGTATTAAAAAGTCGTGTTTTCAAACTGCGAATACGTGCATAGAGCAAGAATTTGGCTCCAAAATATGTCTCAGGCCTCGAAATTGGGATATATAGGATATTTTGAAAACTGCAGGGAGGTTTGGGACAAATGTGACCAAACGCCGCTTTCAGTACTTGGAATATGTTGGGCATAAAAAATTCGCAATTTCAAACTGCGAATACGTGCAGAGAGTCTGAATTTGGCTCCAAAATATGGCTCAGGCCTCGAAATTGGGATATTTGGGATATTTCGAAAACTGCAGGGGAGTTTGTGCAAAATGTGACTCACTGCCGCTTTCAGGACTTGGCATATGTTGGGTATAAAAAGTCGTAATTTGAATCTGCGAATACGTGCAGAGTGCCAGAATTTGGCTCCAAACTATGCCTCAGGCCTCGAAATTGGGATATTTGGGATATTTTGAAAACTGCAGGGAGGTTTCGGACAAATGTGACCAAACGCCGCTTTCAGTACTTGGCATTTGTTGGGTATAAAAAGTCGTAATTTCAAACTGCGAATACGTGCTGAGAGCCAGAATTTGCCTCCAAAACATGGTTCAGGCCTCGAAATTGAGATGTTTAGGATATTTTGAAAACTGCAGGGGAGATTGGGACAAATGTGACCAAACGCCGCTTTCAGTACTTAGCATATTATGAGTATAAAATTCGCAATTTCAAACTGCGAATAAGTGCAAAGAACCAGAATTTGGCTCCAAAATATGCCTCAGGCCTCGAAATTGGGATATTTGGGATATTTTAAAAACTGCAGGGAGGTTTGGGACATTTGTGACCAAACGCCGCTTCAACGTACTTGGCATATGTTGGATATAAAAAGTCGTAATTTCAAACTGCGAGTACGTGCAGAGAGCCAAAATTTGGCTCCAAAATATGGCTCAGGCCTCGAAATTGGGATTTTTGGGATACTTCGAAAACTGCAGGGGAGTTTGTGCGATATGTGACTAACTGCCGCATTCAGGACTTGGCTTATGTTGGGTATAAAATGTCGTAATTTCAAACAGCGAACACGTGCATAGAGCCAGAATTTGGCTCCAAAATATGGCTCAGGCCTCGAAATTAGGATGTTTGGGATATTTCGAAAACTGCAGGGGGGGTTTGGGACAAATTTCACCAAACGCCGCTTTCAGTACTTAGCATATGTTGGGTATATAAAGCCATAATTTCAAACTGCGAATACGTGCAGAGAGCCAGAATTTGGCTCCAAAATATGGCTCAGGCCTCGAAATTGGGATGTTTGGGATATTTTGAAAACTGCAGGGGGGATTGAGACAAATGTGACCAAACGCATTGGCATATGTTGGGTATAAAAAAGTCGTAATTTCAAAATGCGAATACGTGCAGAGAGCCAGAATTTGGCTCCAAAATATGGCTCAGACCTCGAAATTGGGATATTTGGGGTATTTTGAAAACTGCAGGGGTGTTTGTGCAAAATGTGACTCACTGCTGCTTTGAGTACTTGGAAGATGTTGGGTATAAAAGTCGTAATTTTAAACTGCGAATACGTGCAGAGAGCCAGAATTTGGCTCCAAAATATGGCTCACGCCTCGAAATTGGGATGTTTGGGATATTTTGAAAACTGCAGGGGAGTTTGCGCAAATTGTGACTCACTGCCACTTTCAGTACTTGGCATATGTTGGGAATAAAAAGTCGTAATATCAAAATATGAATACGTGCAGAGAGCCAGACGTTGGCTCCAAATAATGACTCAGGCCTCGATATTGGGATGTTTGGGATACTTAGAAAATTGCAGGGAGGATTGGGACAAATGTGACCAAACGCCGCTTTCAGTACTTGGCATATGTTGGGTATAAAAAAGTCACAATTTCAAACTGCGAATACGTGCAAAGAGCCAGAATTTGGCTCCAAAACATGGCTAAGGCCTCGAAATTGGGATATTTGGGATATTTTCAAAACTGCAGGGGAGTTTGTGCAAAATGTGACTCACTGCTGCTTTCAGTACTAGGCATATATTGGGTATAAAAAGTCGTAATTTCAAACTGCGAATATGTGCAGTGAGCGAGAATTTGGCTCTAAAATATGGCTCAGGCCTCGAAATTGGGATATTTGGGATATTTCGAAAACTGCAGGGGAGTTAGTGCAAAATGTGACTCACTGTCACTTTCAGGACTTGGCATATGTTGGGTATAAAAAGTCATAAATTCAATCAGCGAATACGTGCATAGAGCCAGAATTTGGCTCCAAAATATGGCTCAGGCCTCGAAATTGGGATGTTCGGGATATTTTGAAAACTGCAGGGAGGTTTGGGACAAATATGACCAAACGTCGCTTTCAGTACTTGGCATATGTTGGGTATATAAAACCGTAATTTCGAACTGCGAATACGTGCAGAGAGCCAGAATTTGGCTCCAAAATATGGCTCAGGCCTCGAAATTAGCATGTTTGGGATATTTTGAAAACTGCAGGGAGCTTTAGGACAAATGTGACCAAACGCCGCTTTCAGTACTTGGCATAAGTTGGGTATAAAAAGTCATAATTTCAAACTGCGAATACGTGCAGAGAGCCAGAATTTGGCTACAAAATATGGCTCAGGCCTTGAAATTGAGATGTTTGGGATATATTGAAAACTGTAGGGGGGATTGGGACAGATGTGACCAAACGCCGCTTTTAGTACTTGGCATATGATGGGTATAAAAAGTCGTAATTTCAAACTGCGAATATGTGCAGAGAGCGAGAATTTGGCTCTAAAATATGGCTCAGGCCTCGAAATTGGGATATTTGGGATATTTCGAAAACTGCAGGGGAGTTAGTGCAAAATGTGACTCACTGTCACTTTCAGGACTTGGCATATGTTGGGTATAAAAAGTCATAAATTCAATCAGCGAATACGTGCATAGAGCCAGAATTTGGCTCCAAAATATGGCTCAGGCCTCGAAATTGGGATATTTGGGATATTTTGAAAACTGCAGGGGAGTTTGTGCAAAATGTGACTCACTGCTGCTTTCAGTACTTGGAAGATGTTGGGTAAAAAAGTCGTTATTTCAAACTGCGAATACGTGCAGAGAGCCAGAATTTGGCTACAAAATATGGCTCAGGCCTCGAAATTGGGATGTTTGGGATATTTTGAAAACTGCAGGGGACTTTGCGCAAATTGTGACTCACTGCCACTTTCAGTACTTGGCATATGTTGGGTATAAAAACTCGCAATATCAAAATATGAATACGTGCATAGAGCCAGACGTTGGCTCCAAAATATGACTCAGGCTTCGATATTGGGATGTTTGGGATATTTAGAAAACTGCAGGGAGGTTTGGGACAAATGTGACCAAACGCCGCTTTCAGCTCTTGGCATATGTTGGGCATAAAAAATTCGCAATTTCAAACTGCGAATACGTGCAGAGAGTCTGAATTTGGCTCCAAAATATGGCTCAGGCCTCGAAATTGGGATATTTGGGATATTTCGAAAACTGCAGGGGAGTTTGTGCAAAATGTGACTCACTGCCGCTTTCAGGACTTGGCATATGTTGGGTATAAAAAGTCGTAATTTCAATCTGCGAATACGTGCAGAGAGCCAGAATTTGGCTCCAAAATATGCCTCAGGCCTCGAAATTGGGATATTTGGGATATTTTGAAAACTGCAGGGAGGTTTCGGACAAATGTGACCAAACGCCGCTTTCAGTACTTGGCATTTGTTGGGTATAAAAAGTAGTAATTTCAAACTGCGAATACGTGCTGAGAGCCAGAATTTGCCTCCAAAATATGGTTCAGGCCTCGAAATTGGGATATTTGGGATATTTTGAAAACTGCAGGGGAGTTTGTGCAAAATGTGACTCACTGCTGCTTTCAGTACTTGGAAGATGTTGGGTAAAAAAGTCGTTATTTCAAACTGCGAATACGTGCAGAGAGCCAGAATTTGGCTACAAAATATGGCTCAGGCCTCGAAATTGGGATGTTTGGGATATTTTGAAAACTGCAGGGGACTTTGCGCAAATTGTGACTCACTGCCACTTTCAGTACTTGGCATATGTTGGGTATAAAAACTCGCAATATCAAAATATGAATACGTGCCTAGAGCCAGACGTTGGCTCCAAAATATGACTCAGGCCTCGATATTGGGATGTTTGGGATATTTAGAAAACTGCAGGGAGGTTTGGGACAAATGTGACCAAACGCCGCTTTCAGCACTTGGCATATGTTGGGCATAAAAAATTCGCAATTTCAAACTGCGAATACGTGCAGAGAGTCTGAATTTGGCTCCAAAATATGGCTCAGGCCTCGAAATTGGGATATTTGGGATATTTCGAAAACTGCAGGGGAGTTTGTACAAAATGTGACTCACTGCCGCTTTCAGGACTTGGCATATGTTGGGTATAAAAAGTCGTAATTTCAATCTGCGAATACGTGCAGAGAGCCAGAATTTGGCTCCAAAATATGCCTCAGGCCTCGAAATTGGGATATTTGGGATATTTTGAAAACTGCAGGGGGGATTGAGACAAGTGTGACCAAACGCATTGGCATATATTTGGTATAAAAAAGTCGTAATTTCAAAATGCGAATACGTGCAGAGAGCCAGAATTTGGCTCCAAAATATGGCTCAGACCTCGAAATTGGGATATTTGGGGTATTTTGAAAACTGCAGGGGTGTTTGTGCAAAATGTGACTCACTGCTGCTATGAGTACTTGGAAGATGTTGGGTATAAAAGTCATAATTTCAAACTGCGAATAAGTGCAGAGAGCCAGAATTTGGCTCCAAAATATGGCTCAGGCCTCGAAATTGGGATGTTTGGGATATTTTGAAAACTGCAGGGGAGTTTGCGCAAATTGTGACTCACTGCCACTTTCAGTACTTGGCATATGTTGGGTATAAAAAGTCGTAATATCAAAATATGAATACGTGCAGAGAGCCAGACGTTGGCTCCAAATAATGACTCAGGCCTCGATATTGGGATGTTTGGGATATTTAGAAAATTGCAGGGAGGATTGGGACAAATGTGACCAAACGCCGCTTTCAGTACTTGGCATATGTTGGGTATAAAAAAGTCGCAATTTCAAACTGCGAATACGTGCAAAGAGCCAGAATTTGGCTCCAAAACATGGCTAAGGCCTCGAAATTGGGATATTTGGGATATTTCGAAAACTGCAGGGGAGTTTGTGCAAAATGTGACTCACTGTCACTTTCAGGACTTGACATATGTTGGGTATAAAAAGTCGTAATTTCAATCTGCGAATACGTGCAGAGAGCCAGAATTTGGCTCCAAAATATGCCTCAGGCCTCGAAATTGGGATATTTGGGATATTTTGAAAACTGCAGGGAGGTTTCGGACAAATGTGACCAAACGCCGCTTTCAGTACTTGGCATTTGTTGGGTATAAAAAGTAGTAATTTCAAACTGCGAATACGTGCTGAGAGCCAGAATTTGCCTCCAAAATATGGTTCAGGCCTCGAAATTGAGATGTTAAGGATATTTTGAAAACTGCAGGGGAGTTTGCGCAAATTGTGACTCACTGCCACTTTCAGTACTTGGCATATGTTGGGAATAAAAAGTCGTAATATCAAAATATGAATACGTGCAGAAAGCCAGACGTTGGCTCCAAATAATGACTCAGGCCTCGATATTGGGATGTTTGGGATATTTAGAAAATTGCAGGGAGGATTGGGACAAATGTGACCAAACGCCGCTTTCAGTACTTGGCATATGTTGGGTATAAAAAAGTCACAATTTCAAACTGCGAATACGTGCAAAGAGCCAGAATTTGGCTCCAAAACATGGCTAAGGCCTCGAAATTGGGATATTTGGGATATTTTCAAAACTGCAGGGGAGTTTGTGCAAAATGTGACTCACTGCTGCTTTCAGTACTAGGCATATATTGGGTATAAAAAGTCGTAATTTCAAACTGCGAATATGTGCAGAGAGCGAGAATTTGGCTCTAAAATATGGCTCAGGCCTCGAAATTGGGATATTTGGGATATTTCGAAAACTGCAGGGGAGTTTGTGCAAAATGTGACTCACTGTCACTTTCAGGACTTGGCATATGTTGGGTATAAAAAGTCATAAATTCAATCAGCGAATACGTGCAAAGAGCCAGAATTTGGCTCCAAAATATGGCTCAGGCCTCGAAATTGGGATGTTCGGGATATTTTGAAAACTGCAGGGAGGTTTGAGACAAATATGACCAAACGTCGCTTTCAGTACTTGGCATATGTTGGGTATATAAAACCGTAATTTCAAACTGCGAATACGTGCAGAGAGCCAGAATTTGGCTCCAAAATATGGCTCAGGCCTCGAAATTAGCATGTTTGGGATATTTTGAAAACTGCAGGGAGCTTTAGGACAAATGTGACCAAACGCCGCTTTCAGTACTTGGCATAAGTTGGGTATAAAAAGTCATAATTTCAAACTGCGAATACGTGCAGAGAGCCAGAATTTGGCTACCTAATATGGCTCAGGCCTTGAAATTGAGATGTTTGGGATATATTGAAAACTGTAGGGGGGATTGGGACAGATGTGACCAAACGCCGCTTTTAGTACTTGGCATATGATGGGTATAAAAAGTCGTAATTTCAAACTGCGAATATGTGCAGAGAGCCAGAATTTGGCTCCAAAATATCGCTCAGGCCTCGAAATTGGGATATTTGGGATATTTTGAAAACTGCAGGGGAGTTTGTGCAAAATGTGACTCACTGCTGCTTTCAGTACTTGGAAGATGTTGGGTAAAAAAGTCGTTATTTCAAACTGCGAATACGTGCAGAGAGCCAGAATTTGGCTACAAAATATGGCTCAGGCCTCGAAATTGGGATGTTTGGGATATTTTGAAAACTGCAGGGGACTTTGCGCAAATTGTGACTCACTGCCACTTTCAGTACTTGGCATATGTTGGGTATAAAAACTCGCAATATCAAAATATGAATACGTGCCTAGAGCCAGACGTTGGCTCCAAAATATGACTCAGGCCTCGATATTGGGATGTTTGGGATATTTAGAAAACTGCAGGGAGGTTTGGGACAAATGTGACCAAACGCCGCTTTCAGCACTTGGCATATGTTGGGCATAAAAAATTCGCAATTTCAAACTGCGAATACGTGCAGAGAGTCTGAATTTGGCTCCAAAATATGGCTCAGGCCTCGAAATTGGGATATTTGGGATATTTCGAAAACTGCAGGGGAGTTTGTACAAAATGTGACTCACTGCCGCTTTCAGGACTTGGCATATGTTGGGTATAAAAAGTCGTAATTTCAATCTGCGAATACGTGCAGAGAGCCAGAATTTGGCTCCAAAATATGCCTCAGGCCTCGAAATTGGGATATTTGGGATATTTTGAAAACTGCAGGGGGGATTGAGACAAGTGTGACCAAACGCATTGGCATATATTTGGTATAAAAAAGTCGTAATTTCAAAATGCGAATACGTGCAGAGAGCCAGAATTTGGCTCCAAAATATGGCTCAGACCTCGAAATTGGGATATTTGGGGTATTTTGAAAACTGCAGGGGTGTTTGTGCAAAATGTGACTCACTGCTGCTTTGAGTACTTGGAAGATGTTGGGTATAAAAGTCATAATTTCAAACTGCGAATAAGTGCAGAGAGCCAGAATTTGGCTCCAAAATATGGCTCAGGCCTCGAAATTGGGATGTTTGGGATATTTTGAAAACTGCAGTGGAGTTTGCGCAAATTGTGACTCACTGCCACTTTCAGTACTTGGCATATGTTGGGTATAAAAAGTCGTAATATCAAAATATGAATACGTGCAGAGAGCCAGACGTTGGTTCCAAATAATGACTCAGGCCTCGATATTGGGATGTTTGGGATATTTAGAAAATTGCAGGGAGGATTGGGACAAATGTGACCAAACGCCGCTTTCAGTACTTGGCATATGTTGGGTATAAAAAAGTCGCAATTTCAAACTGCGAATACGTGCAAAGAGCCAGAATTTGGCTCCAAAACATGGCTAAGGCCTCGAAATTGGGATATTTGGGATATTTCGAAAACTGCAGGGGAGTTTGTGCAAAATGTGACTCACTGTCACTTTCAGGACTTGACATATGTTGGGTATAAAAAGTCATAAATTCAATCAGCGAATACGTGCATAGAGCCAGAATTTGGCTCCAAAATATGGCTCAGGCCTCGAAATTGGGATGTTCGGGATATTTTGAAAACTGCAGGGAGGTTTGGGACAAATATGACCAAACGTCGCTTTCAGTACTTGGCATATGTTGGGTATATAAAACCGTAATTTCAAACTGCGAATACGTGCAGAGAGCCAGAATTTGGCTCCAAAATATGGCTCAGGCCTCGAAATTAGCATGTTTGGGATATTTTGAAAACTGCAGGGAGCTTTGGGACAAATGTGACCAAACGCCGCTTTCAGTACTTGGCATAAGTTGGGTATAAAAAGTCATAATTTCAAACTGCGAATATGTGCAGAGAGCCAGAATTTGGCTACAAAATATGGCTCAGGCCTTGAAATTGAGATGTTTGGGATATTTTGAAAACTGTAGGAGGGATTGGGACAGATGTGACCAAACGCCGCTTTTAGTACTTGGCATATGTTGGGTATAAAAAGTCTTAATTTCAAACTGCGAATATGTGCAGAGAGCCAGAATTTGGTTCCAAAATATGGCTCAGGCCTCGAAATTGGGATATTTGGGATATTTTGAAAACTGCAGGGGAGTTTGTGCAAAATGTGACTCACTGCTGCTTTCAGTACTTGGAAGATGTTGGGTAAAGTCGTAATTTCAAACTGCGAATATGTGCAGAGAGCCAGAATATGGCTACAAAATATGGCTCAGGCCTCGAAATTGGGATGTTTGGGATATTTTGAAAACTACAGGGGAGTTTGCGCAAATTGTGACTCACTGCCACTTTCAGTACTTGGCATATGTTGGGTATAAAAAGTCGCAATATCAAAATATGAATACGTGCAGAGAGCCAGACGTTGGCTCCAAAATATGACTCAGGCCTCGATATTGGGATGTTTGGTATATTTAGAAAACTGCAGGGAGGTTTGGGACAAATGTGACCAAACGCTGCTTTCAGTACTTGGAATATGTTGGGCATAAAAAATTCGCAATTTCAAACTGCGAATACGTGCAGAGAGCCTGAATTTGGCTCCAAAATATGGCTCAGGCCTCGAAATTGGGATATTTGGGATATTTCGAAAACTGCAGGGGAGTTTGTGCAAAATGTGACTCACTGCCGCTTTCAGGACTTGGCATATGTTGGGTATAAAAAGTCGTAATTTGAATCTGCGAATACGTGCAGAGAGCCAGAATTTGGCTCCAAACTATGCCTCAGGCCTCGAAATTGGGATATTTGGGATATTTTGAAAACTGCAGGGAGGTTTCGGACAAATGTGACCAAACGCCGCTTTCAGTACTTGGCATTTGTTGGGTATAAAAAGTCGTAATTTCAAACTGCGAATACGTGCTGAGAGCCAGAATTTGCCTCCAAAACATGGTTCAGGCCTCGAAATTGAGATGTTTAGGATATTTTGAAAACTGCAGGGGAGATTGGGACAAATGTGACCAAACGCCGCATTCAGTACTTAGCATATTATGAGTATAAAATTCGCAATTTCAAACTGCGAATAAGTGCAAAGAACCAGAATTTGGCTCCAAAATATGCCTCAGGCCTCGAAATTGGGATATTTGGGATATTTTAAAAACTGCAGGGAGGTTTGGGACATTTGTGACCAAACGCCGCTTCAACGTACTTGGCATATGTTGGATATAAAAAGTCGTAATTTCAAACTGCGAGTACGTGCAGAGAGCCAAAATTTGGCTCCAAAATATGGCTCAGGCCTCGAAATTAGGATGTTTGGGATATTTCGAAAACTGCAGGGGGGGTTTGGGACAAATTTCACCAAACGCCGCTTTCAGTACTTAGCATATGTTGGGTATATAAAGCCATAATTTCAAACTGCGAATACGTGCAGAGAACCAGAATTTGGCTCCAAAATATGGCTCAGGCCTCGAAATTGGGATGTTTGGGATATTTTGAAAACTGCAGGGGGGATTGAGACAAGTGTGACCAAACGCATTGTCATATATTGGGTATAAAAAAGTCGTAATTTCAAAATGCGAATTCGTGCAGAGAGCCAGAATTTGGCTCCAAAATATGGCTCAGACCTCGAAATTGGGATATTTGGGGTATTTTGAAAACTGCAGGGGTGTTTGTGCAAAATGTGACTCACTGCTGCTTTGAGTACTTGGAAGATGTTGGGTATAAAAGTCATAATTTCAAACTGCGAATAAGTGCAGAGAGCCAGAATTTGGCTCCAAAATATAGCTCAGGCCTCGAAATTGGGATGTTTGGGATATTTTGAAAACTGCAGGGGAGTTTGCGCAAATTGTGACTCACTGCCACTTTCAGTACTTGGCATATGTTGGGTATAAAAAGTCGTAATATCAAAATATGAATACGTGCAGAGAGCCAGACGTTGGCTCCAAATAATGACTCAGGCCTCGATATTGGGATGTTTGGGATATTTAGAAAATTGCAGGGAGGATTGGGACAAATGTGACCAAACGCCGCTTTCAGTACTTGGCATATGTTGGGTATAAAAAAGTCGCAATTTCAAACTGCGAGTACGTGCAAAGAGCCAGAATTTGGCTCCAAAACATGGCTAAGTCCTCGAAATTGGGATATTTGGGATATTTCGAAAACTGCAGGGGAGTTTGTGCAAAATGTGACTCACTGTCACTTTCAGGACTTGACATATGTTGGGTATAAAAAGTCATAAATTCAATCAGCGAATACGTGCATAGAGCCAGAATTTGGCTCCAAAATATGGCTCAGGCCTCGAAATTGGGATGTTCGGGATATTTTGAAAACTGCAGGGAGGTTTGGGACAAATATGACCAAACGTCGCTTTCAGTACTTGGCATATGTTGGGTATATAAAACTGTAATTTCAAACTGCGAATACGTGCAGAGAGCCAGAATTTGGCTCCAAAATATGGCTCAGGCCTCGAAATTAGCATGTTTGGGATATTTTGAAAACTGCAGGGAGCTTTGGGACAAATGTGACCAAACGCCGCTTTCAGTACTTGGCATATGTTGGGTATAAAAAGTCTTAATTTCAAACTGCGAATATGTGCAGAGAGCCAGAATTTGGTTCCAAAATATGGCTCAGGCTTCGAAATTGGGATATTTGTGATATTTTGAAAACTGCAGGGGAGTTTGTGCAAAATGTGACTCACTGCTGCTTTCAGTACTTGGAAGATGTTGGGTAAAAAAGTCGTAATTTCAAACTGCGAATATGTGCAGAGAGCCAGAATATGGCTACAAAATATGGCTCAGGCCTCGAAATTGGGATGTTTGGGATATTTTGAAAACTACAGGGGAGTTTGCGCAAATTGTGACTCACTGCCACTTTCAGTACTTGGCATATGTTGGGTATAAAAAGTCGCAATATCAAAATATGAATACGTGCAGAGAGCCAGACGTTGGCTCCAAAATATGACTCAGGCCTCGATATTGGGATGTTTGGTATATTTAGAAAACTGCAGGGAGGTTTGGGACAAATGTGACCAAACGCCACTTTCAGTACTTGGAATATGTTGGGCATAAAAAATTCGCAATTTCAAACTGCGAATACGTGCAGAGAGCCTGAATTTGGCTCCAAAATATGGCTCAGGCCTCGAAATTGGGATATTTGGGATATTTCGAAAACTGCAGGGGAGTTTGTGCAAAATGTGACTCACTGCCGCTTTCAGGACTTGGCATATGTTGGGTATAAAAAGTCGTAATTTGAATCTGCGAATACGTGCAGAGAGCCAGAATTTGGCTCCAAACTATGCCTCAGGCCTCGAAATTGGGATATTTGGGATATTTTGAAAACTGCAGGGAGGTTTGGGACAAATATGACCAAACGTCGCTTTCAGTACTTGGCATATGTTGGATATATAAAACCGTAATTTAAACTGCGAATACGTGCAGAGAGCCAGAATTTGGCTCCAAAATATGCCTCAGGCCTCGAAATTGGGATATTTGGGATATTTTAAAAACTGCAGGGAGGTTTGGGACATTTGTGACCAAACGCCGCTTCAACGTACTTGGCATATGTTGGATATAAAAAGTCGTAATTTCAAACTGCGAGTACGTGCAGAGAGCCAAAAGTTGGCTCCAAAATATGGCTCAGGCCTCGAAATTGGGATTTTTGGGATATTTCGAAAACTGCAGGGGAGTTTGTGCGAAATGTGACTCTCTGCCGCATTCAGGACTTGGCTTATGTTGGGTATAAAATGTCGTAATTTCAAACAGCGAACACGTGCATAGAGCCAGAATTTGGCTCCAAAATATGGCTCAGGCCTCGAAATTAGGATGTTTGGGATATTTCGAAAACTGCAGGGGGGGTTTGTGACAAATGTCACCAAAAGCCGCTTTCAGTACTTAGCATATGTTGGGTATATAAAGCCATAATTTCAAACTGCGAATACGTGCAGAGAGCCAGAATTTGGCTCCAAAATATGGCTCAGGCCTCGAAATTGTGATGTTTGGGATATTTTGAAAACTGCAGGGGGGATTGAGACAAATGTGACCAAACGCATTGGCATATATTGGGTATAAAAAAGTCGTAATTTCAAAATGCGAATACGTGCAGAGAGCCAGAATTTGGCTCCAAAATATGGCTCAGACCTCGAAATATGGATATTTGGGGTATTTTGAAAACTGCAGGGGTGTTTGTGCAAAATGTGACTCTTTGCTGCTTTGAGTACTTGGAAGATGTTGGGTATAAAAGTCGTAATTTCAAACTGCGAATACGTGCAGAGAGCCAGAATTTGGCTCCAAAATATGGCTCAGGCCTCGAAATTGGGATGTTTGGGATATTTTGAAAACTGCAGGGGAGTTTGCGCAAATTGTGACTCACTGCCACTTTCAGTACTTGGCATATGTTGGGTATAAAAAGTCGTAATATCAAAATATGAATACGTGCAGAGAGCCAGACGTTGGCTCCAAATAATGACTCAGGCCTCGATATTGGGATGTTTGGGATATTTAGAAAATTGCAGGGAGGATTGGGACAAATGTGACCAAACGCCGCTTTCAGTACTTGGCATATGTTGGGTATAAAAAAGTCGCAATTTCAAACTGCGAATACGTGCAAAGAGTCAGAATTTGGCTCCAAAACATGGCTAAGGCCTCGAAATTGGGATATTTGGGATATTTTCAAAACTGCAGGGGAGTTTGTGCAAAATGTGACTCACTGCTGCTTTCAGTACTAGGCATATATTGGGTATAAAAAGTCGTAATTTCAAACTGCGAATATGTGCAGAGAGCCAGAATTTGGCTCCAAAATATGGCTCAGGCCTCGAAATTGGGATATTTGGGATATTTTGAAAACTGCAGGGGAGTTTGTGCAAAATGTGACTCACTGTCACTTTCAGGACTTGGCATATGTTGGGTATAAAAAGTCATAAATTCAATCAGCGAATACGTGCATAGAGCCAGAATTTGGCTCCAAAATATGGCTCAGGCCTCGAAATTGGGATGTTCGGGATATTTTGAAAACTTCAGGGAGGTTTGGGACAAATATGACCAAACGTCGCTTTCAGTACTTGGCATTTGTTGGGTATATAAAACCGTAATTTCAAACTGCGAATACGTGCAGAGAGCCAGAATTTGGCTCCAAAATATGGCTCAGGCCTCGAAATTAGCATGTTTGGGATATTTTGAAAACTGCAGGGAGCTTTAGGACAAATGTGACCAAACGCCGCTTTCAGTACTTGGCATAAGTTGGGTATAAAAAGTCATAATTTCAAACTGCGAATACGTGCAGAGAGCCAGAATTTGGCTACAAAATATGGCTCAGGCCTTGAAATTGAGATGTTTGGGATATATTGAAAACTGTAGGGGGGATTGGGACAGATGTGACCAAACGCCGCTTTTAGTACTTGGCCTATGATGGGTATAAAAAGTCGTAATTTCAAACTGCGAATATGTGCAGAGAGCCAGAATTTGGCTCCAAAATATGGCTCAGGCCTCGAAATTGGGATATTTGGGATATTTTGAAAACTGCAGGGGAGTTTGTGCAAAATGTGACTCACTGCTGCTTTCAGTACTTGGAAGATGTTGGGTAAAAAAGTCGTAATTTCAAACTGCGAATATGTGCAGAGAGCCAGAATATGGCTACAAAATATGGCTCAGGCCTCGAAATTGGGATGTTTGGGATATTTTGAAAACTACAGGGGAGTTTGCGCAAATTGTGACTCACTGCCACTTTCAGTACTTGGCATATGTTGGGTATAAAAAGTCGCAATATCAAAATATGAAAACGTGCAGAGAGCCAGACGTTGGCTCCAAAATATGACTCAGGCCTCGATATTGGGATGTTTGGTATATTTAGAAAACTGCAGGGAGGTTTGGGACAAATGTGACCAAACGCTGCTTTCAGTACTTGGAATATGTTGGGCATAAAAAATTCGCAATTTCAAACTGCGAATACGTGCAGAGAGCCTGAATTTGGCTCCAAAATATGGCTCAGGCCTCGAAATTGGGATATTTGGGATATTTCGAAAACTGCAGGGGAGTTTGTGCAAAATGTGACTCACTGCCGCTTTCAGGACTTGGCATATGTTGGGTATAAAAAGTCGTAATTTGAATCTGCGAATACGTGCAGAGAGCCAGAATTTGGCTCCAAACTATGCCTCAGGCCTCGAAATTGGGATATTTGGGATATTTTGAAAACTGCAGGGAGGTTTCGGACAAATGTGACCAAACGCCGCTTTCAGTACTTGGCATTTGTTGGGTATAAAAAGTCGTAATTTCAAACTGCGAATACGTGCTGAGAGCCAGAATTTGCCTCCAAAACATGGTTCAGGCCTCGAAATTGAGATGTTTAGGATATTTTGAAAACTGCAGGGGAGATTGGGACAAATGTGACCAAACGCCGCATTCAGTACTTAGCATATTATGAGTATAAAATTCGCAATTTCAAACTGCGAATAAGTGCAAAGAACCAGAATTTGGCTCCAAAATATGCCTCAGGCCTCGAAATTGGGATATTTGGGATATTTTAAAAACTGCAGGGAGGTTTGGGACATTTGTGACCAAACGCCGCTTCAACGTACTTGGCATATGTTGGATATAAAAAGTCGTAATTTCAAACTGCACGTGCAGAGAGCCAAAATTTGGCTCCAAAATATGGCTCAGGCCTCGAAATTAGGATGTTTGGGATATTTCGAAAACTGCAGGGGGGGTTTGGGACAAATTTCACCAAACGCCGCTTTCAGTACTTAGCATATGTTGGGTATATAAAGCCATAATTTCAAACTGCGAATACGTGCAGAGAACCAGAATTTGGCTCCAAAATATGGCTCAGGCCTCGAAATTGGGATGTTTGGGATATTTTGAAAACTGCAGGGGGGATTGAGACAAGTGTGACCAAACGCATTGTCATATATTGGGTATAAAAAAGTCGTAATTTCAAAATGCGAATTCGTGCAGAGAGCCAGAATTTGGCTCCAAAATATGGCTCAGACCTCGAAATTGGGATATTTGGGGTATTTTGAAAACTGCAGGGGTGTTTGTGCAAAATGTGACTCACTGCTGCTTTGAGTACTTGGAAGATGTTGGGTATAAAAGTCATAATTTCAAACTGCGAATAAGTGCAGAGAGCCAGAATTTGGCTCCAAAATATAGCTCAGGCCTCGAAATTGGGATGTTTGGGATATTTTGAAAACTGCAGGGGAGTTTGCGCAAATTGTGACTCACTGCCACTTTCAGTACTTGGCATATGTTGGGTATAAAAAGTCGTAATATCAAAATATGAATACGTGCAGAGAGCCAGACGTTGGCTCCAAATAATGACTCAGGCCTCGATATTGGGATGTTTGGGATATTTAGAAAATTGCAGGGAGGATTGGGACAAATGTGACCAAACGCCGCTTTCAGTACTTGGCATATGTTGGGTATAAAAAAGTCGCAATTTCAAACTGCGAGTACGTGCAAAGAGCCAGAATTTGGCTCCAAAACATGGCTAAGGCCTCGAAATTGGGATATTTGGGATATTTCGAAAACTGCAGGGGAGTTTGTGCAAAATGTGACTCACTGTCACTTTCAGGACTTGACATATGTTGGGTATAAAAAGTCATAAATTCAATCAGCGAATACGTGCATAGAGCCAGAATTTGGCTCCAAAATATGGCTCAGGCCTCGAAATTGGGATGTTCGGGATATTTTGAAAACTGCAGGGAGGTTTGGGACAAATATGACCAAACGTCGCTTTCAGTACTTGGCATATGTTGGGTATATAAAACTGTAATTTCAAACTGCGAATACGTGCAGAGAGCCAGAATTTGGCTCCAAAATATGGCTCAGGCCTCGAAATTAGCATGTTTGGGATATTTTGAAAACTGCAGGGAGCTTTGGGACAAATGTGACCAAACGCCGCTTTCAGTACTTGGCATATGTTGGGTATAAAAAGTCTTAATTTCAAACTGCGAATATGTGCAGAGAGCCAGAATTTGGTTCCAAAATATGGCTCAGGCCTCGAAATTGGGATATTTGTGATATTTTGAAAACTGCAGGGGAGTTTGTGCAAAATGTGACTCACTGCTGCTTTCAGTACTTGGAAGATGTTGGGTAAAAAAGTCGTAATTTCAAACTGCGAATATGTGCAGAGAGCCAGAATATGGCTACAAAATATGGCTCAGGCCTCGAAATTGGGATGTTTGGGATATTTTGAAAACTACAGGGGAGTTTGCGCAAATTGTGACTCACTGCCACTTTCAGTACTTGGCATATGTTGGGTATAAAAAGTCGCAATATCAAAATATGAATACGTGCAGAGAGCCAGACGTTGGCTCCAAAATATGACTCAGGCCTCGATATTGGGATGTTTGGTATATTTAGAAAACTGCAGGGAGGTTTGGGACAAATGTGACCAAACGCCACTTTCAGTACTTGGAATATGTTGGGCATAAAAAATTCGCAATTTCAAACTGCGAATACGTGCAGAGAGCCTGAATTTGGCTCCAAAATATGGCTCAGGCCTCGAAATTGGGATATTTGGGATATTTCGAAAACTGCAGGGGAGTTTGTGCAAAATGTGACTCACTGCCGCTTTCAGGACTTGGCATATGTTGGGTATAAAAAGTCGTAATTTGAATCTGCGAATACGTGCAGAGAGCCAGAATTTGGCTCCAAACTATGCCTCAGGCCTCGAAATTGGGATATTTGGGATATTTTGAAAACTGCAGGGAGGTTTGGGACAAATATGACCAAACGTCGCTTTCAGTACTTGGCATATGTTGGATATATAAAACCGTAATTTAAACTGCGAATACGTGCAGAGAGCCAGAATTTGGCTCCAAAATATGCCTCAGGCCTCGAAATTGGGATATTTGGGATATTTTAAAAACTGCAGGGAGGTTTGGGACATTTGTGACCAAACGCCGCTTCAACGTACTTGGCATATGTTGGATATAAAAAGTCGTAATTTCAAACTGCGAGTACGTGCAGAGAGCCAAAAGTTGGCTCCAAAATATGGCTCAGGCCTCGAAATTGGGATTTTTGGGATATTTCGAAAACTGCAGGGGAGTTTGTGCGAAATGTGACTATCTGCCGCATTCAGGACTTGGCTTATGTTGGGTATAAAATGTCGTAATTTCAAACAGCGAACACGTGCATAGAGCCAGAATTTGGCTCCAAAATATGGCTCAGGCCTCGAAATTAGGATGTTTGGGATATTTCGAAAACTGCAGGGGGGGTTTGTGACAAATGTCACCAAAAGCCGCTTTCAGTACTTAGCATATGTTGGGTATATAAAGCCATAATTTCAAACTGCGAATACGTGCAGAGAGCCAGAATTTGGCTCCAAAATATGGCTCAGGCCTCGAAATTGTGATGTTTGGGATATTTTGAAAACTGCAGGGGGGATTGAGACAAATGTGACCAAACGCATTGGCATATATTGGGTATAAAAAAGTCGTAATTTCAAAATGCGAATACGTGCAGAGAGCCAGAATTTGGCTCCAAAATATGGCTCAGACCTCGAAATATGGATATTTGGGGTATTTTGAAAACTGCAGGGGTGTTTGTGCAAAATGTGACTCTTTGCTGCTTTGAGTACTTGGAAGATGTTGGGTATAAAAGTCGTAATTTCAAACTGCGAATACGTGCAGAGAGCCAGAATTTGGCTCCAAAATATGGCTCAGGCCTCGAAATTGGGATGTTTGGGATATTTTGAAAACTGCAGGGGAGTTTGCGCAAATTGTGACTCACTGCCACTTTCAGTACTTGGCATATGTTGGGTATAAAAAGTCGTAATATCAAAATATGAATACGTGCAGAGAGCCAGACGTTGGCTCCAAATAATGACTCAGGCCTCGATATTGGGATGTTTGGGATATTTAGAAAATTGCAGGGAGGATTGGGACAAATGTGACCAAACGCCGCTTTCAGTACTTGGCATATGTTGGGTATAAAAAAGTCGCAATTTCAAACTGCGAATACGTGCAAAGAGCCAGAATTTGGCTCCAAAACATGGCTAAGGCCTCGAAATTGGGATATTTGGGATATTTTCAAAACTGCAGGGGAGTTTGTGCAAAATGTGACTCACTGCTGCTTTCAGTACTAGGCATATATTGGGTATAAAAAGTCGTAATTTCAAACTGCGAATATGTGCAGAGAGCCAGAATTTGGCTCCAAAATATGGCTCAGGCCTCGAAATTGGGATATTTGGGATATTTTGAAAACTGCAGGGGAGTTTGTGCAAAATGTGACTCACTGTCACTTTCAGGACTTGGCATATGTTGGGTATAAAAAGTCATAAATTCAATCAGCGAATACGTGCATAGAGCCAGAATTTGGCTCCAAAATATGGCTCAGGCCTCGAAATTGGGATGTTCGGGATATTTTGAAAACTTCAGGGAGGTTTGGGACAAATATGACCAAACGTCGCTTTCAGTACTTGGCATTTGTTGGGTATATAAAACCGTAATTTCAAACTGCGAATACGTGCAGAGAGCCAGAATTTGGCTCCAAAATATGGCTCAGGCCTCGAAATTAGCATGTTTGGGATATTTTGAAAACTGCAGGGAGCTTTAGGACAAATGTGACCAAACGCCGCTTTCAGTACTTGGCATAAGTTGGGTATAAAAAGTCATAATTTCAAACTGCGAATACGTGCAGAGAGCCAGAATTTGGCTACAAAATATGGCTCAGGCCTTGAAATTGAGATGTTTGGGATATATTGAAAACTGTAGGGGGGATTGGGACAGATGTGACCAAACGCCGCTTTTAGTACTTGGCCTATGATGGGTATAAAAAGTCGTAATTTCAAACTGCGAATATGTGCAGAGAGCCAGAATTTGGCTCCAAAATATGGCTCAGGCCTCGAAATTGGGATATTTGGGATATTTTGAAAACTGCAGGGGAGTTTGTGCAAAATGTGACTCACTGCTGCTTTCAGTACTTGGAAGATGTTGGGTAAAAAAGTCGGTATTTCAAACTGCGAATACGTGCAGAGAGCCAGAATTTGGCTACAAAATATGGCTCAGGCCTCGAAATTGGGATGTTTGGGATATTTTGAAAACTGCAGGGGACTTTGCGCAAATTGTGACTCACTGCCACTTTCAGTACTTGGCATATGTTGGGTATAAAAACTCGCAATATCAAAATATGAATACGTGCATAGAGCCAGACGTTGGCTCCAAAATATGACTCAGGCCTCGATATTGGGATGTTTGGGATATTTAGAAAACTGCAGGGAGGTTTGGGACAAATGTGACCAAACGCCGCTTTCAGCACTTGGCATATGTTGGGCATAAAAAATTCGCAATTTCAAACTGCGAATACGTGCAGAGAGTCTGAATTTGGCTCCAAAATATGGCTCAGGCCTCGAAATTGGGATATTTGGGATATTTCGAAAACTGCAGGGGAGTTTGTGCAAAATGTGACTCACTGCCGCTTTCGGGACTTGGCATATGTTGGGTAAAAAAAGTCGTAATTTCAATCTGCGAATACGTGCAGAGAGCCAGAATTTGGCTCCAAAATATGCCTCAGGCCTCGAAATTGGGATATTTGGGATATTTTGAAAACTGCAGGGAGGTTTCGGACAAATGTGACCAAACGCCGTTTTCAGTACTTGGCATTTGTTGGGTATAAAAAGTCGTAATTTCAAACTGCGAATACGTGCTGAGAGCCAGAATTTGCCTCCAAAATATGGTTCAGGCCTCGAAATTGAGATGTTAAGGATATTTTGAAAACTGCAGGGGAGTTTGCGCAAATTGTGACTCACTGCCACTTTCAGTACTTGGCATATGTTGGGAATAAAAAGTCGTAATATCAAAATATGAATACGTGCAGAGAGCCAGACGTTGGCTCCAAATAATGACTCAGGCCTCGATATTGGGATGTTTGGGATATTTAGAAAATTGCAGGGAGGATTGGGACAAATGTGATCAAACGCCGCTTTCAGTACTTGGCATATGTTGGGTATAAAAAAGTCACAATTTCAAACTGCGAATACGTGCAAAGAGCCAGAATTTGGCTCCAAAACATGGCTAAGGCCTCGAAATTGGGATATTTGGGATATTTTCAAAACTGCAGGGGAGTTTGTGCAAAATGTGACTCACTGCTGCTTTCAGTACTAGGCATATATTGGGTATAAAAAGTCGTAATTTCAAACTGCGAATATGTGCAGAGAGCGAGAATTTGGCTCTAAAATATGGCTCAGGCCTCGAAATTGGGATATTTGGGATATTTCGAAAACTGCAGGTGAGTTTGTGCAAAATGTGACTCACTGTCACTTTCAGGACTTGGCATATGTTGGGTATAAAAAGTCATAAATTCAATCAGCGAATACGTGCATAGAGCCAGAATTTGGCTCCAAAATATGGCTCAGGCCTCGAAATTGGGATGTTCGGGATATTTTGAAAACTGCAGGGAGGTTTGGGACAAATATGACCAAACGTCGCTTTCAGTACTTGGCATATGTTGGGTATATAAAACCGTAATTTCAAACTGCGAATACGTGCAGAGAGCCAGAATTTGGCTCCAAAATATGGCTCAGGCCTCGAAATTAGCATGTTTGGGATATTTTGAAAACTGCAGGGAGCTTTAGGACAAATGTGACCAAACGCCGCTTTCAGTACTTGGCATAAGTTGGGTATAAAAAGTCATAATTTCAAACTGCGAATACGTGCAGAGAGCCAGAATTTGGCTACAAAATATGGCTCAGGCCTTGAAATTGAGATGTTTGGGATATATTGAAAACTGTAGGGGGGATTGGGACAGATGTGACCAAACGCCGCTTTTAGTACTTGGCATATGATGGGTATAAAAAGTCGTAATTTCAAACTGCGAATATGTGCAGAGAGCCAGAATTTGGCTCCAAAATATGGCTCAGGCCACGAAATTGGGATATTTGGGATATTTTGAAAACTGCAGGGGAGTTTGTGCAAAATGTGACTCACTGCTGCTTTCAGTACTTGGAAGATGTTGGGTAAAAAAGTCGTTATTTCAAACTGCGAATACGTGCAGAGAGCCAGAATTTGGCTACAAAATATGGCTCAGGCCTCGAAATTGGGATGTTTGGGATATTTTGAAAACTGCAGGGGACTTTGCGCAAATTGTGACTCACTGCCACTTTCAGTACTTGGCATATGTTGGGTATAAAAACTCGCAATATCAAAATATGAATACGTGCATAGAGCCAGACGTTGGCTCCAAAATATGACTCAGGCCTCGATATTGGGATGTTTGGGATATTTAGAAAACTGCAGGGAGGTTTGGGACAAATGTGACCAAACGCCGCTTTCAGCACTTGGCATATGTTGGGCATAAAAAATTCGCAATTTCAAACTGCGAATACGTGCAGAGAGTCTGAATTTAGCTCCAAAATATGGCTCAGGCCTCGAAATTGGGATATTTGGGATATTTCGAAAACTGCAGGGGAGTTTGTACAAAATGTGACTCACTGCCGCTTTCAGGACTTGGCATATGTTGGGTATAAAAAGTCGTAATTTCAATCTGCGAATACGTGCAGAGAGCCAGAATTTGGCTCCAAAATATGCCTCAGGCCTCGAAATTGGGATATTTGGGATATTTTGAAAACTGCAGGGAGGTTTCGGACAAATGTGACCAAACGCCGCTTTCAGTACTTGGCATTTGTTGGGTATAAAAAGTCGTAATTTCAAACTGCGAATACGTGCTGAGAGCCAGAATTTGGCTACAAAATATGGCTCAGGCCTTGAAATTGAGATGTTTGGGATATATTGAAAACTGTAGGGGGGATTGGGACAGATGTGACCAAACGCCGCTTTTAGTACTTGGCATATGATGGGTATAAAAAGTCGTAATTTCAAACTGCGAATAAGTGCAAAGAACCAGAATTTGGCTCCAAAATATGCCTCAGGCCTCGAAATTGGGATATTTGGGATATTTTAAAAACTGCAGGGAGGTTTGGGACATTTGTGACCAAACGCCGCTTCAACGTACTTGGCATATGTTGGATATAAAAAGTCGTAATTTCAAACTGCGAGTACGTGCAGAGAGCCAAAATTTGGCTCCAAAATATGGCTCAGGCCTCGAAATTGGGATTTTTGGGATATTTCGAAAACTGCAGGGGAGTTTGTGCGAAATGTGACTAACTGCCGCATTCAGGACTTGGCTTATGTTGGGTATAAAATGTCGTAATTTCAAACAGCGAACACGTGCATAGAGCCAGATTTTGGCTCCAAAATATGGCTCAGGCCTCGAAATTAGGATGTTTGGGATATTTCGAAAACTGCAGGGGGGGTTTGTGACAAATGTCACCAAAAGCCGCTTTCAGTACTTAGCATATGTTGGGTATATAAAGCCATAATTTCAAACTGCGAATACGTGCAGAGAGCCAGAATTTGGCTCCAAAATATGGCTCAGGCCTCGAAATTGTGATGTTTGGGATATTTTGAAAACTGCAGGGGGGATTGAGACAAATGTGACCAAACGCATTGGCATATATTGGGTATAAAAAAGTCGTAATTTCAAAATGCGAATACGTGCAGAGAGCCAGAATTTGGCTCCAAAATATGGCTCAGACCTCGAAATATGGATATTTGGGGTATTTTGAAAACTGCAGGGGTGTTTGTGCAAAATGTGACTCTTTGCTGCTTTGAGTACTTGGAAGATGTTGGGTATAAAAGTCGTAATTTCAAACTGCGAATACGTGCAGAGAGCCAGAATTTGGCTCCAAAATATGGCTCAGGCCTCGAAATTGGGATGTTTGGGATATTTTGAAAACTGCAGGGGAGTTTGCGCAAATTGTGACTCACTGCCACTTTCAGTACTTGGCATATGTTGGGTATAAAAAGTCGTAATATCAAAATATGAATACGTGCAGAGAGCCAGACGTTGGCTCCAAATAATGACTCAGGCCTCGATATTGGGATGTTTGGGATATTTAGAAAATTGCAGGGAGGATTGGGACAAATGTGACCAAACGCCGCTTTCAGTACTTGGCATATGTTGGGTATAAAAAAGTCGCAATTTCAAACTGCGAATACGTGCAAAGAGCCAGAATTTGGCTCCAAAACATGGCTAAGGCCTCGAAATTGGGATATTTGGGATATTTTCAAAACTGCAGGGGAGTTTGTGCAAAATGTGACTCACTGCTGCTTTCAGTACTAGGCATATATTGGGTATAAAAAGTCGTAATTTCAAACTGCGAATATGTGCAGAGAGCCAGAATTTGGCTCCAAAATATGGCTCAGGACTCGAAATTTGGATATTTGGGATATTTCGAAAACTGCAGGGGAGTTTGTGCAAAATGTGACTCACTGTCACTTTCAGGACTTGGCATATGTTGGGTATAAAAAGTCATAAATTCAATCAGCGAATACGTGCATAGAGCCAGAATTTGGCTCCAAAATATGGCTCAGGCCTCGAAATTGGGATGTTCAGGATATTTTGAAAACTTCAGGGAGGTTTGGGACAAATATGACCAAACGTCGCTTTCAGTACTTGGCATTTGTTGGGTATATAAAACCGTAATTTCAAACTGCGAATACGTGCAGAGAGCCAGAATTTGGCTCCAAAATATGGCTCAGGCCTCGAAATTAGCATGTTTGGGATATTTTGAAAACTGCAGGAAGCTTTGGGACAAATGTGACCAAACGCCGCTTTCAGTACTTGGCATAAGTTGGGTATAAAAAGTCGTAATTTCAAACTGCGAATATGTGCAGAGAGCCAGAATTTGGTTCCAAAATATGGCTCAGGCCTCGAAATTGGGATATTTGGGATATTTTGAAAACTGCAGGGGAGTTTGTGCAAAATGTGACTCACTGCTGCTTTCAGTACTTGGAAGATGTTGGGTAAAAAAGTCGTAATTTCAAACTGCGAATATGTGCAGAGAGCCAGAATATGGCTACAAAATATGGCTCAGGCCTCGAAATTGGGATGTTTGGGATATTTTGAAAACTGCAGGGGAGTTTGCGCAAATTGTGACTCACTGCCACTTTCAGTACTTGGCATATGTTGGGTATAAAAACTCGCAATATCAAAATATGAATACGTGCAGAGAGCCAGACGTTGGCTCCAAAATATGACTCAGGCCTCGATATTGGGATGTTTGGGATATTTAGAAAACTGCAGGGAGGTTTGGGACAAATGTCCCAAACGCCGCTTTCAGCACTTGGCATATGTTGGGGATAAAAAATTCGCAATTTCAAACTGCGAATACGTGCAGAGAGCCAGAATTTGGCTACAAAATATGGCTTAGGCCTTGAAATTGAGGTGTTTGGGATATATTGAAAACTGTAGGGGGGATTGGGACAGATGTGACCAAACGCCGCTTTTAGTACTTGGCATATGATGGGTATAAAAAGTCGTAATTTCAAACTGCGAATATGTGCAGAGAGCCAGAATTTGGCTCCAAAATATGGCTCAGGCCACGAAATTGGGATATTTGGGATATTTTGAAAACTGCAGGGGAGTTTGTGCAAAATGTGACTCACTGCTGCTTTCAGTACTTGGAAGATGTTGGGTAAAAAAGTCGTTATTTCAAACTGCGAATACGTGAAGAGAGCCAGAATTTGGCTACAAAATATGGCTCAGGCCTCGAAATTGGGATGTTTGGGATATTTTGAAAACTGCAGGGGACTTTGCGCAAATTGTGACTCACTGCCACTTTCAGTACTTGGCATATGTTGGGTATAAAAACTCGCAATATCAAAATATGAATACGTGCATAGAGCCAGACGTTGGCTCCAAAATACGACTCAGGCCTCGATATTGGGATGTTTGGGATATTTAGAAAACTGCAGGGAGGTTTGGGACAAATGTGACCAAACGCCGCTTTCAGCACTTGGCATATGTTGGGCATAAAAAATTCGCAATTTCAAACTGCGAATACGTGCAGAGAGTCTGAATTTGGCTCCAAAATATGGCTCAGGCCTCGAAATTGGGATATTTGGGATATTTCGAAAACTGCAGGGGAGTTTGTACAAAATGTGACTCACTGCCGCTTTCAGGACTTGGCATATGTTGGGTATAAAAAGTCGTAATTTCAATCTGCGAATACGTGCAGAGAGCCAGAATTTGGCTCCAAAATATGCCTCAGGCCTCGAAATTGGGATATTTTGAAAACTGCAGGGAGGTTTCGGACAAATGTGACCAAACGCCGCTTTCAGTACTTGGCATTTGTTGGGTATAAAAAGTCGTAATTTCAAACTGCGAATACGTGCTGAGAGCCAGAATTTGGCTACAAAATATGGCTCAGGCCTTGAAATTGAGATGTTTGGGATATATTGAAAACTGTAGGGGGGATTAGGACAGATGTGACCAAACGCCGCTTTTAGTACTTGGCATATGTTGGATATAAAAAGTCGTAATTTCAAACTGCGAATAAGTGCAAAGAACCAGAATTTGGCTCCAAAATATGCCTCAGGCCTCGAAATTGGGATATTTGGGATATTTTAAAAACTGCAGGGAGGTTTGGGACATTTGTGACCAAACGCCGCTTCAACGTACTTGGCATATGTTGGATATAAAAAGTCGTAATTTCAAACTGCGAGTACGTGCAGAGAGCCAAAATTTGGCTCCAAAATATGGCTCAGGCCTCGAAATTGGGATTTTTGGGATATTTCGAAAACTGCAGGGGAGTTTGTGCGAAATGTGACTAACTGCCGCATTCAGGACTTGGCTTATGTTGGATATAAAATGTCGTAATATCAAACAGCGAACACGTGCATAGAGCCAGAATTTGGCTCCAAAATATGGCTCAGGCCTCGAAATTAGGATGTTTCGGATATTTCGAAAACTGCAGGGGGGGTTTGTGACAAATGTCACCAAAAGCCGCTTTCAGTACTTAGCATATGTTGGGTATATAAAGCCATAATTTCAAACTGCGAATACGTGCAGAGAGCCAGAATTTGGCTCCAAAATATGGCTCAGGCCTCGAAATTGTGATGTTTGGGATATTTTGAAAACTGCAGGGGGGATTGAGACAAATGTGACCAAACGCATTGGCATATATTGGGTATAAAAAAGTCGTAATTTCAAAATGCGAATACGTGCAGAGAGCCAGAATTTGGCTCCAAAATATGGCTCAGACCTCGAAATATGGATATTTGGGGTATTTTGAAAACTGCAGGGGTTTTTGTGCAAAATGTGACTCTTTGCTGCTTTGAGTACTTGGAAGATGTTGGGTATAAAAGTCGTAATTTCAAACTGCGAATACGTGCAGAGAGCCAGAATTTGGCTCCAAAATATGGCTCAGGCCTCGAAATTGGGATGTTTGGGATATTTTGAAAACTGCAGGGGAGTTTGCGCAAATTGTGACTCACTGCCACTTTCAGTACTTGGCATATGTTGGGTATAAAAAGTCGTAATATCAAAATATGAATACGTGCAGAGAGCCAGACGTTGGCTCCAAATAATGACTCAGGCCTCGATATTGGGATGTTTGGGATATTTAGAAAATTGCAGGGAGGATTGGGACAAATGTGACCAAACGCCGCTTTCAGTACTTGGCATATGTTGGGTATAAAAAAGTCGCAATTTCAAACTGCGAATACGTGCAAAGAGCCAGAATTTGGCTCCAAAACATGGCTAAGGCCTCGAAATTGGGATATTTGGGATATTTTCAAAACTGCAGGGGAGTATGTGCAAAATGTGACTCACTGCTGCTTTCAGTACTAGGCATATATTGGGTATAAAAAGTCGTAATTTCAAACTGCGAATATGTGCAGAGAGACAGAATTTGGCTCCAAAATATGGCTCAGGCCTCGAAATTGGGATATTTGGGATATTTCGAAAACTGCAGGGAAGTTTGTGCAAAATGTGACTCACTGTCACTTTCAGGACTTGGCATATGTTGGGTAAAAAAGTCGTAATTTCAAACTGCGAATATGTGCAGAGAGCCAGAATATGGCTACAAAATATGGCTCAGGCCTCGAAATTGGGATGTTTGGGATATTTTGAAAACTGCAGGGGAGTTTGCGCAAATTGTGACTCACTGCCACTTTCAGTACTTGGCATATGTTGGGTATAAAAACTCGCAATATCAAAATATGAATACGTGCAGAGAGCCAGACGTTGGCTCCAAAATATGACTCAGGCCTCGATATTGGGATGTTTGGGATATTTAGAAAACTGCAGGGAGGTTTGGGACAAATGTCCCAAACGCCGCTTTCAGCACTTGGCATATGTTGGGGATAAAAAATTCGCAATTTCAAACTGCGAATACGTGCAGAGAGCCAGAATTTGGCTACAAAATATGGCTCAGGCCTTGAAATTGAGATGTTTGGGATATATTGAAAACTGTAGGGGGGATTGGGACAGATGTGACCAAACGCCGCTTTTAGTACTTGGCATATGATGGGTATAAAAAGTCGTAATTTCAAACTGCGAATATGTGCAGAGAGCCAGAATTTGGCTCCAAAATATGACTCAGGCCACGAAATTGGGATATTTGGGATATTTTGAAAACTGCAGGGGAGTTTGTGCAAAATGTGACTCACTGCTGCTTTCAGTACTTGGAAGATGTTGGGTAAAAAAGTCGTTATTTCAAACTGCGAATACGTGCAGAGAGCCAGAATTTGGCTACAAAATATGGCTCAGGCCTCGAAATTGGGATGTTTGGGATATTTTGAAAACTGCCGGGGACTTTGCGCAAATTGTGACTCACTGCCACTTTCAGTACTTGGCATATGTTGGGTATAAAAACTCGCAATATCAAAATATGAATACGTGCATAGAGCCAGACGTTGGCTCCAAAATATGACTCAGGCCTCGATATTGGGATGTTTGGGATATTTAGAAAACTGCAGAGAGGTTTGGGACAAATGTGACCATACGCCGCTTTCAGCACTTGGCATATGTTGGGCATAAAAAATTCGCAATTTCAAACTGCGAATACGTGCAGAGAGTCTGAATTTGGCTCCAAAATATGGCTCAGGCCTTGAAATTGGGATATTTGGGATATTTCGAAAACTGCAGGGGAGTTTGTACAAAATGTGACTCACTGCCGCTTTCAGTACTTGGCATATGTTGGGTATAAAAAAGTCGCAATTTCAAACTGCGAATACGTGCAAAGAGCCAGAATTTGGCTCCAAAACATGGCTAAGGACTCGAAATTGGGATATTTGGGATATTTTCAAAACTGCAGGGGAGTTTGTGCAAAATGTGACTCACTGCTGCTTTCAGTACTAGGCATATATTGGGTATAAAAAGTCGTAATTTCAAACTGCGAATATGTGCAGAGAGCCAGAATTTGGCTCCAAAATATGGCTCAGGCCTCGAAATTGGGATATTTGGGATATTTCGAAAACTGCAGGGGAGTTTGTGCAAAATGTGACTCACTGTCACTTTCAGGACTTGGCATATGTTGGGTATAAAAAGTCATAAATTCAATCAGCGAATACGTGCATAGAGCCAGAATTTGGCTCCAAAATATGGCTCAGGCCTCGAAATTGGGATGTTCGGGATATTTTGAAAACTTCCGGGAGGTTTGGGACAAATATGACCAAACGTCGCTTTCAGTACTTGGCATTTGTTGGGTATATAAAACCGTAATTTCAAACTGCGAATACGTGCAGAGAGCCAGAATTTGGCTCCAAAATATGGCTCAGGCCTCGAAATTAGCATGTTTGGGATATTTTGAAAACTGCAGGAAGCTTTGGGACAAATGTGACCAAACGCCGCTTTCAGTACTTGGCATAAGTTGGGTATAAAAAGTCGTAATTTCAAACTGCGAATATGTGCAGAGAGCCAGAATTTGGTTCCAAAATATGGCTCAGGCCTCGAAATTGGGATATTTGGGATATTTTGAAAACTGCAGGGGAGTTTGTGCAAAATGTGACTCACTGCTGCTTTCAGTACTTGGAAGATGTTGGATAAAAAAGTCGTAATTTCAAACTGCGAATGTGTGCAGAGAGCCAGAATATGGCTACAAAATATGGCTCAGGCCTCGAAATTGGGATGTTTGGGATATTTTGAAAACTGCAGGGGAGTTTGCGCAAATTGTGACTCACTGCCACTTTCAGTACTTGGCATATGTTGGGTATAAAAACTCGCAATATCAAAATATGAATACGTGCAGAGAGCCAGACGTTGGCTCCAAAATATGACTCAGGCCTCGATATTGGGATGTTTGGGATATTTAGAAAACTGCAGGGAGGTTTGGGACAAATGTCCCAAACGCCGCTTTCAGCACTTGGCATATGTTGGGGATAAAAAATTCGCAATTTCAAACTGCGAATACGTGCAGAGAGCCTGAATTTGGCTCCAAAATATGGCTCAGGCCTCGAAATTGGGATATTTGGGATATTTCGAAAACTGCAGGGGAGTTTGTGCAAAATGTGACTCACTGCCGCTTTCAGGACTTGGCATATGTTGGGTATAAAAAGTCGTAATTTCAATCTGCGAATACGTGCAGAGAGCCAGAATTTGGCTCCAAAATATGCCTCAGGCCTCGAAATTGGGATATTTGGGATATTTTGAAAACTGCAGGGAGGTTTCGGACAAATGTGACCAAACGCCGCTTTCAGTACTTGGCATTTGTTGGGTATAAAAAGTCGTAATTTCAAACTGCGAATACGTGCTGAGAGCCAGAAATTGCCTCCAAAATATGGTTCAGGCCTCGAAATTGAGATGTTTAGGATATTTTGAAAACTGCAGGGGAGATTGGGACAAATGTGACCAAACGCCGCTTTCAGTACTTAGCATATTATGAGTATAAAATTCGCAATTTCAAACTGCGAATAAGTGCAAAGAACCAGAATTTGGCTCCAAAATATGCCTCAGGCCTCGAAATTGGGATATTTGGGATATTTTAAAAACTGCAGGGAGGTTTGGGACATTTGTGACCAAACGCCGCTTCAACGTACTTTGCATATGTTGGATATAAAAAGTCGTAATTTCAAACTGCGAGTACGTGCAGAGAGCCAAAATTTGGCTCCAAAATATGGCTCAGGCCTCGAAATTGGGATTTTTGGGATATTTCGAAAACTGCAGGGGAGTTTGTGCGAAATGTGACTAACTGCCGCATTCAGGACTTGGCTTATGTTGGGTATAAAATGTCGTAATTTCAAACAGCGAACACGTGCATAGAGCCAGAATTTGGCTCCAAAATATGGCTCAGGCCTCGAAATTAGGATGTTTGGGATATTTCAAAAACTGCAGGGGGGGTTTGGGACAAATGTCACCAAACGCCGCTTTCATTACTTAGCATATGTTGGGTATATAAAGCCATAATTTCAAACTGCGAATACGTGCAGAGGGCCAGAATTTGGCTCCAAAATATGGCTCAGGCCTCGAAATTGGGATGTTTGGGATATTTTGAAAACTGCAGGGGGGATTGAGACAAATGTGACCAAACGCATTGCCATATATTGGGTATAAAAAAGTCGTAATTTCAAAATGCGAATACGTGCAGAGAGCCAGAATTTGGCTCCAAAATATGGCTCAGACCTCGATATTGGGATATTTGGGATATTTCGAAAAATGCAGGGGAGTTTGTGCAAAATGTGACTCACTGCCGCTTTCAGGACTTGGCATATGTTGGGTATAAAAAGTCGTAATTTGAATCTGCGAATACGTGCAGAGAGCCAGAATTTGGCTCCAAAATATGCCTCAGGCCTCGATATTGGGATGTTTGGGATATTTAGAAAATTGCAGGGAGGATTGGGACAAATGTGACCAAACGCCGCTTTCAGTACTTGGCATATGTTGGGTATAAAAAAGTCGCAATTTCAAACTGCGAATACGTGCAAAGAGCCAGAATTTGGCTCCATAACATGGCTAAGGCCTCGAAATTGGGATATTTGGGATATTTCGAAAACTGCAGGGGAGTTTGTGCAAAATGTGACTCACTGCCACTTTCAGTACTTGGCATATGTTGGGTATAAAAACTCGCAATATCAAAATATGAATACGTGCAGAGAGCCAGACGTTGGCTCCAAAATATGACTCAGGCCTCGATATTGGGATGTTTGGGATATTTAGAAAACTGCAGGGAGGTTTGGGACAAATGTCCCAAACGCCGCTTTCAGCACTTGGCATATGTTGGGGATAAAAAATTCGCAATTTCAAACTGCGAATACGTGCAGAGAGCCAGAATTTGGCTACAAAATATGGCTCAGGCCTTGAAATTGAGATGTTTGGGATATATTGAAAACTGTAGGGGGGATTGGGACAGATGTGACCAAACGCCGCTTTTAGTACTTGGCATATGATGGGTATAAAAAGTCGTAATTTCAAACTGCGAATATGTGCAGAGAGCCAGAATTTGGCTCCAAAATATGACTCAGGCCACGAAATTGGGATATTTGGGATATTTTGAAAACTGCAGGGGAGTTTGTGCAAAATGTGACTCACTGCTGCTTTCAGTACTTGGAAGATGTTGGGTAAAAAAGTCGTTATTTCAAACTGCGAATACGTGCAGAGAGCCAGAATTTGGCTACAAAATATGGCTCAGGCCTCGAAATTGGGATGTTTGGGATATTTTGAAAACTGCCGGGGACTTTGCGCAAATTGTGACTCACTGCCACTTTCAGTACTTGGCATATGTTGGGTATAAAAACTCGCAATATCAAAATATGAATACGTGCATAGAGCCAGACGTTGGCTCCAAAATATGACTCAGGCCTCGATATTGGGATGTTTGGGATATTTAGAAAACTGCAGAGAGGTTTGGGACAAATGTGACCATACGCCGCTTTCAGCACTTGGCATATGTTGGGCATAAAAAATTCGCAATTTCAAACTGCGAATACGTGCAGAGAGTCTGAATTTGGCTCCAAAATATGGCTCAGGCCTTGAAATTGGGATATTTGGGATATTTCGAAAACTGCAGGGGAGTTTGTACAAAATGTGACTCACTGCCGCTTTCAGTACTTGGCATATGTTGGGTATAAAAAAGTCGCAATTTCAAACTGCGAATACGTGCAAAGAGCCAGAATTTGGCTCCAAAACATGGCTAAGGACTCGAAATTGGGATATTTGGGATATTTTCAAAACTGCAGGGGAGTTTGTGCAAAATGTGACTCACTGCTGCTTTCAGTACTAGGCATATATTGGGTATAAAAAGTCGTAATTTCAAACTGCGAATATGTGCAGAGAGCCAGAATTTGGCTCCAAAATATGGCTCAGGCCTCGAAATTGGGATATTTGGGATATTTCGAAAACTGCAGGGGAGTTTGTGCAAAATGTGACTCACTGTCACTTTCAGGACTTGGCATATGTTGGGTATAAAAAGTCATAAATTCAATCAGCGAATACGTGCATAGAGCCAGAATTTGGCTCCAAAATATGGCTCAGGCCTCGAAATTGGGATGTTCGGGATATTTTGAAAACTTCCGGGAGGTTTGGGACAAATATGACCAAACGTCGCTTTCAGTACTTGGCATTTGTTGGGTATATAAAACCGTAATTTCAAACTGCGAATACGTGCAGAGAGCCAGAATTTGGCTCCAAAATATGGCTCAGGCCTCGAAATTAGCATGTTTGGGATATTTTGAAAACTGCAGGAAGCTTTGGGACAAATGTGACCAAACGCCGCTTTCAGTACTTGGCATAAGTTGGGTATAAAAAGTCGTAATTTCAAACTGCGAATATGTGCAGAGAGCCAGAATTTGGTTCCAAAATATGGCTCAGGCCTCGAAATTGGGATATTTGGGATATTTTGAAAACTGCAGGGGAGTTTGTGCAAAATGTGACTCACTGCTGCTTTCAGTACTTGGAAGATGTTGGATAAAAAAGTCGTAATTTCAAACTGCGAATGTGTGCAGAGAGCCAGAATATGGCTACAAAATATGGCTCAGGCCTCAAAATTGGGATGTTTGGGATATTTTGAAAACTGCAGGGGAGTTTGCGCAAATTGTGACTCACTGCCACTTTCAGTACTTGGCATATGTTGGGTATAAAAACTCGCAATATCAAAATATGAATACGTGCAGAGAGCCAGACGTTGGCTCCAAAATATGACTCAGGCCTCGATATTGGGATGTTTGGGATATTTAGAAAACTGCAGGGAGGTTTGGGACAAATGTCCCAAACGCCGCTTTCAGCACTTGGCATATGTTGGGGATAAAAAATTCGCAATTTCAAACTGCGAATACGTGCAGAGAGCCTGAATTTGGCTCCAAAATATGGCTCAGGCCTCGAAATTGGGATATTTGGGATATTTCGAAAACTGCAGGGGAGTTTGTGCAAAATGTGACTCACTGCCGCTTTCAGGACTTGGCATATGTTGGGTATAAAAAGTCGTAATTTCAATCTGCGAATACGTGCAGAGAGCCAGAATTTGGCTCCAAAATATGCCTCAGGCCTCGAAATTGGGATATTTGGGATATTTTGAAAACTGCAGGGAAGTTTCGGACAAATGTGACCAAACGCCGCTTTCAGTACTTGGCATTTGTTGGGTATAAAAAGTCGTAATTTCAAACTGCGAATACGTGCTGAGAGCCAGAAATTGCCTCCAAAATATGGTTCAGGCCTCGAAATTGAGATGTTTAGGATATTTTGAAAACTGCAGGGGAGATTGGGACAAATGTGACCAAACGCCGCTTTCAGTACTTAGCATATTATGAGTATAAAATTCGCAATTTCAAACTGCGAATAAGTGCAAAGAACCAGAATTTGGCTCCAAAATATGCCTCAGGCCTCGAAATTGGGATATTTGGGATATTTTAAAAACTGCAGGGAGGTTTGGGACATTTGTGACCAAACGCCGCTTCAACGTACTTTGCATATGTTGGATATAAAAAGTCGTAATTTCAAACTGCGAGTACGTGCAGAGAGCCAAAATTTGGCTCCAAAATATGGCTCAGGCCTCGAAATTGGGATTTTTGGGATATTTCGAAAACTGCAGGGGAGTTTGTGCGAAATGTGACTAACTGCCGCATTCAGGACTTGGCTTATGTTGGGTATAAAATGTCGTAATTTCAAACAGCGAACACGTGCATAGAGCCAGAATTTGGCTCCAAAATATGGCTCAGGCCTCGAAATTAGGATGTTTGGGATATTTCAAAAACTGCAGGGGGGGTTTGGGACAAATGTCACCAAACGCCGCTTTCATTACTTAGCATATGTTGGGTATATAAAGCCATAATTTCAAACTGCGAATACGTGCAGAGGGCCAGAATTTGGCTCCAAAATATGGCTCAGGCCTCGAAATTGGGATGTTTGGGATATTTTGAAAACTGCAGGGGGGATTGAGACAAATGTGACCAAACGCATTGCCATATATTGGGTATAAAAAAGTCGTAATTTCAAAATGCGAATACGTGCAGAGAGCCAGAATTTGGCTCCAAAATATGGCTCAGACCTCGATATTGGGATATTTGGGATATTTCGAAAAATGCAGGGGAGTTTGTGCAAAATGTGACTCACTGCCGCTTTCAGGACTTGGCATATGTTGGGTATAAAAAGTCGTAATTTGAATCTGCGAATACGTGCAGAGAGCCAGAATTTGGCTCCAAAATATGCCTCAGGCCTCGATATTGGGATGTTTGGGATATTTAGAAAATTGCAGGGAGGATTGGGACAAATGTGACCAAACGCCGCTTTCAGTACTTGGCATATGTTGGGTATAAAAAAGTCGCAATTTCAAACTGCGAATACGTGCAAAGAGCCAGAATTTGGCTCCATAACATGGCTAAGGCCTCGAAATTGGGATATTTGGGATATTTCGAAAACTGCAGGGGAGTTTGTGCAAAATGTGACTCACTGTCACTTTCAGGACTTGGCATATGTTGGGTATAAAAAGTCATAAATTCAATCAGCGAATACGAGCATAGACCCAGAATTTGGCTCCAAAATATGGCTCAGGCCTCGAAATTGGGATGTTCGGGATATTTTGAAAACTGCAGGGAGGTTTGGGACAAATATGACCAAACGTTGCTTTCAGTACTTGATATATGTTGGGTATATAAAACCGTAATTTCAAACTGCGAATACGTGCAGAGAGCCAGAATTTGGCTCCAAAATATGGCTCAGGCCTCGAAATTAGCATGTTTGGGATATTTTGAAAACTGCAGGGAGCTTTGGGACAAATGTGACCAAACGCCGCTTTCAGTACTTGGCATAAGTTGGGTATAAAAAGTCATAATTTCAAACTGCGAATATGTGCAGAGAGCCAGAATTTGGCTACAAAATATGGCTCAGGCCTTGAAATTGAGATGTTTGGGATATTTTGAAAACTGTAGGGGGGATTGGGACAGATGTGACCAAACGCCGCTTTTAGTACTTGGCATATGTTGGGTATAAAAAGTCTTAATTTCAAACTGCGAATATGTGCAGAGAGCCAGAATTTGGTTCCAAAATATGGCTCAGGCCTCGAAATTGGGATATTTGGGATATTTTGAAAACTGCAGGGGAGTTTGTGCAAAATGTGACTCACTGCTGCTTTCAGTACTTGGAAGATGTTGGGTAAAAAAGTCGTAATTTCAAACTGCGAATATGTGCAGAGAGCCAGAATATGGCTACAAAATATGGCTCAGGCCTCGAAATTGGGATGTTGTGAATATTTTGAAAACTGCAGGGGAGTTTGCGCAAATTGTGACTCACTGCCACTTTCAGTACTTGGCATATGTTGGGTATAAAAAGTCGCAATATCAAAATATGAATACGTGCAGAGAGCCAGACGTTGGCTCCAAAATATGACTCAGGCCTCGATATTGGGATGTTTGGGATATTTAGAAAACTGCAGGGAGGTTTGGGACAAATGTGACCAAACGCCGCTTTCAGTACTTGGAATATGTTGGGCATAAAAAATTCGCAATTTTAAACTGCGAATACGTGCAGAGAGCCTGAATTTGGCTCCAAAATATGGCTCAGGCCTCGAAATTGGGATATTTGGGATATTTCGAAAAATGCAGGGGAGTTTGTGCAAAATGTGACTCACTGCCGCTTTCAGGACTTGGCATATGTTGGGTATAAAAAGTCGTAATTTGAATCTGCGAATACGTGCAGAGAGCCAGAATTTGGCTCCAAAATATGCCTCAGGCCTCGAAATTGGGATATTTGGGATATTTTGAAAACTGCAGGGAGGTTTCGGACAAATGTGACCAAACACCGCTTTCAGTACTTGGCATTTGTTGGGTATAAAAAGTCGTAATTTCAAACTGCGAATACGTGCTGAGAGCCAGAATTTGCCTCCAAAACATGGTTCAGGCCTCGAAATTGAGATGTTTAGGATATTTTGAAAACTGCAGGGGAGATTGGGACAAATGTGACCAAACGCCGCTTTCAGTACTTAGCATATTATGAGTATAAAATTCGCAATTTCAAACTGCGAATAAGTGCAAAGAACCAGAATTTGGCTCCAAAATATGCCTCAGGCCTCGAAATTGGGATATTTGGGATATTTTAAAAACTGCAGGGAGGTTTGGGACATTTGTGACCAAACGCCGCTTCAACGAACTTGGCATATGTTGGATATAAAAAGTCGTAATTTCAAACTGCGAGTACGTGCAGAGAGCCAAAATTTGGCTCCAAAATATGGCTCAGGCCTCGAAATTGGGATTTTTGGGATACTTCGAAAACTGCAGGGGAGTTTGTGCGATATGTGACTAACTGCCGCATTCAGGACTTTGCTTATGTTGGGTATAAAATGTCGTAATTTCAAACAGCGAACACGTGCATAGAGCCAGAATTTGGCTCCAAAATATGGATCAGGCCTCGAAATTAGGATGTTTGGGATATTTCGAAAACTGCAGGGGGGGTTTGGGACAAATTTCACCAAAAGCCGCTTTCAGTACTTAGCATATGTTGGGTATAAAAAAGTCGTAATTTCAAAATGCGAATACGTGCAGAGAGCCAGAATTTGGCTCCAAAATATGGCTCAGCCCTCGAAATTGGGATATTTGGGGTATTTTGAAAACTGCAGGGGTGTTTGTTCAAAATGTGACTCACTGCTGCTTTGAGTACTTGGAAGATGTTGGGTATAAAAGTCGTAATTTCAAACTGCGAATACGTGCAGAGAGCCAGAATTTGGCTCCAAAACAGGGCTCATGCCTCGAAATTGGGATGTTTGGGATATTTTGAAAACTGCAGGGGAGTTTGCGCAAATTTTGACTCACTGCCACTTTCAGTACTTGGCATATGTTGGGTATAAAAAGTCGTAATATCAAAATATGAATACGTGCAGAGAGCCAGACGTTGGCTCCAAATAATGACTCAGGCCTCGATATTGGGATGTTTGGGATATTTAGAAAATTGCAGGGAGGATTGGGACAAATGTGACCAAACGCCGCTTTCAGTACTTGGCATATGTTGGGTATAAAAAAGTCACAATTTCAAACTGCGAATATGTGCAAAGAGCCAGAATTTGGCTCCAAAACATGGCTAAGGCCTCGAAATTGGGATATTTGGGATATTTTCTAAACTGCAGGGGATTTTGTGCAAAATGTGACTCACTGCTGCTTTCAGTACTAGGCATATATTGGGTATAAAAAGTCGTAATTTCAAACTGCGAATATGTGCAGAGAGCGAGAATTTGGCTCTAAAATATGGCTCAGGCCTCGAAATTGGGATATTTGGGATATTTCGAAAACTGCAGGGGAGTTTGTGCAAAATGTGACTCACTGTCACTTTTAGGACTTGGCATATGTTGGGTATAAAAAGTCATAAATTCAATCAGCGAATACGTGCATAGAGCCAGAATTTGGCTCCAAAATATGGCTCAGGCCTCGAAATTGGGATGTTCGGGATATTTTGAAAACTGCAGGGAGGTTTGGGACAAATATGACCAAACGTCGCTTTCTGTACTTGGCATATGTTGGGTATATAAAACCGTAATTTCAAACTGCGAATACGTGCAGAGAGCCAGAATTTGGCTCCAAAATATGGCTCAGGCCTCGAAATTAGCATGTTTGGGATATTTTGAAAATTGCAGGGAGCTTTGGGACAAATGTGACCAAACGCCGCTTTCAGTACTTGGCATATGTTGGGTATAAAAAGTCGTAATTTCAAACTGCGAATATGTGCAGAGAGCCAGAATTTGGCTCCAAAATATGGCTCAGGCCTCGAAATTGGGATATTTGGGATATTTTGAAAACTGCAGGGGAGTTTGTGCAAAATGTGACTCACTGCTGCTTTCAGTACTTGGAAGATGTTAGGTAAAAAAGTCGTAATTTCAAACTGCGAATACGTGCAGAGAGCCAGAATTTGGCTACAAAATATGGCTCAGTCCTCGAAATTGGGATGTTTGGGATATTTTGAAAACTGCAGGGGAGTTTGCGCAAATTGTGACTCACTGCCACTTTCAGTACTTGGCATATGTTGGGTATAAAAAGTCGCAATATCAAAATATGAATACGTGCAGAGAGCCAGACGTTGGCTCCAAAATATGACTCAGTCCTCGATATTGGGATGTTTGGGATATTTTGAAAACTGCAGGGAGGTTTTGGACAAATGTGACCAAACGTCTCTTTCAGTACTTGGCATATGTTAGGTATAAAAAAGTCGTAATTTCAAACTGCGAATACGTGCAGAGAGACAGAATTTGGCTTCAAAATATGGCTTAGGCCTCAAAATTGGGATATTTGGGATATTTTGTAAACTGAAGGGAGGTTTTGGACAAATGTGACCAAACGCCGCTTTCAGTACTTAGCATATGTTGGGTGTAAATATCGTAATATCAAACTTCGAATACTTGCAGAGAGCCAAAATTTGGCTCCAAAATATGGCTCAGGCGTCGAAATTGGGATATTTGGGATATTTCGAAAACTGCAGGGGAGTTTGTGCAAAATGTGACTCACTGCCGCTTTCAGAACTTGTCAAATGTTTGGTTTAAAAATTCGTAATTTCAAAGTGCGAATACGTGCAGAGAGCCAGAATTTGGCTCCAAAATATGGCTCAGGCCTCGAAATTGGGATGTTTGGGATATTTTGAAAACTGCAGGGGGGTTTGGGACAAATGTGACCAAACAACGTTTTCTGTACTTGGCATATGTTGGGTATAAAAAGTCGTAATTTCAAACTGCGAATACGTACAGAGAGCCAGAATTTGGCTACAAAATATGGCTCAGGCCTCGAAATTGGGATGTTTGGGATATTTTGAAAACTGCAAGGGAGTTTAGCAAAATGTGAAACACTGCCGCTTTCAGTACTTGGCATATGTTGGTTATAAAAAGTCGTAACTTCAAACTGCGAATACGGGCAGAGAGCCAAAATTTGGTTCCAAAATATGGCTCAGGCCTCGAAATTGGGATGTTTGGAATATTTCGAAAACTGCAGGGGAGTTTGTGCAAAATGTGACTCACTGCCGCTTTCAGGACTTGGCATATGTTGGGTATAAAAAGTCGTAAATTCAATCTGCGAATACGTGCATAGAGCCAGAATTTGGCTGCAAAATATGGCTCAGGCCTCGAAATTGGGAGGTTTAGGATATTTTGAAAACTGCAGGGAGGTTTGGGACAAATGTGACCAAACGCCGCTTTCAGTACTTGGCATATGTTGGGCATAAAAAAGTCGCAATTTCAAACTGCGAATACGTGCAGAGAGAGAGAATTTGGCTCCAAAACATAGCTAAGGCCTCGAAATTTTGAAATTTTGTATATTTTGAAAACTGCAAGGGAGTTTGTGCAAAATGTGACTCACTGCTGCTTTCAGTACTTGGCATATGTTGGGTATAAAAAGTCGTAATTTCAAACAGCGACTACGTGCAGAGAGCCAGAATTTTGCTCCAAAATACGGCTCAGGCCTCGAAATTGGGATATTTGGAATATTTCGAAAACTGCAGGGGAGTTTGTGCAAAATGTGACTCACTGCCGCTTTCAGGACTTGGCATATGTTGGGTATAAAAAGTCGTAATTTCAAACTGCGAGTACGTGCAGAGAGCCAGAATTTGGCTCCAAAATATGGATCAGGCCTCGAAATTGAGATGTTTGGGATATTTTGAAAACTGCAGGGGGGGAAGGAGACAAATGTGACCAAATGCATTGGCATATGTTGGGTATAAAAAAGTCGTAATTTCAAACTGCGAATACGTGAAAAGAGCCAGAACTTGGCTCCAAAATATGGCTCAGGCCTCGAAATTGGGATATTTGGGATATTTTGAAAACTTCAGGGGAGGAAGGAGACAAATGTGACCAAATAAATGCATTAGCATATGTTGGGTATAGAAAAGTAGTAATTTCAAACTGCGAATACGTGCAGAGAGCCAGAATTTGGCTCCAAAATATGGCTCAGGCCTCGAAATTGGGATATTTGGGATATTTTGAAAGCTGCAGGGGAGTTTGTGCAAAATGTGACTCGCTGCTGTTGGCATATGTTGGGTATAAAAAGTCGTTTTTTCAAACTGCGAATACGTGCAGAGAGCCAGAATTTTGCTCCAAAATAGGCTCAGGCCTCGAAATTTGGATATTTGGAATATTTCGGAAACTGCAGGGGAGTTTGTGCAAAATGTGACTCACTGCCGCTTTCAGTACTTGGCATATGTTGGGTATTAAAAAGTCGTGTTTTCAAACTGCGAATACTTGCATAGAGCAAGAATTTGGCTCCAAAATATGGCTCAGGCCTCGAAATTGGGATGTTTAGGATATTTTGAAAACTGCAAGGAAGTTTGGGACAAATATGATCAAACGCCGCTTTCAGTACTTGGCATATGTTGGGTATACAAAGCCGTAATTTCAAACTGCGAATACGTGCAGAGAGCCAGAATTTGGCTCCAAAATATGGCTCAGGCCTCGAAATTGGGATGTTTGGGAAATTTTCAAAACTGCAGGGGGAATTGAGACAAATGTGACCAAACGCATTGGCATATGTTGGTATAAAAAGTCGTAATTTCAAAATGCGAATACGTGCAGAGAGCCAGAATTTGGCTACAAAATATGGCTGAGGACTCGAAATTGGGATGTTTGGGTTATTTTGAAAACTGCAGGGGAGTTTGCGCAAAATGTGACTCACTGCCACTTTCAGTACTTGGCATATGTTGGGTATAAAAAGTCGTAATATCAAAATATGAATACGTGAAGAGAGCCAGAATTTGGCTACAAAATATGGCTCAGGCCACGAAATTGGGATGTTTGGGATATTTTGAAAACTGCAGGGGAGTTTGCGCAAAATGTGACTCACTGCCACTTTCAGTACTTGGCATATGTTGGGTATAAAAAGTCGTAATATCAAAATATGAATACGTGCAGAGAGCCAGACGTTGGCTCCAAAATATGACTCAGGCCTCGATATTGGGATATTTGGGATATTTAGAAAACTGCAGGGAGGTTTGGGACAAATGTGACCAAACGCCACTTTCAGTACTTGGCATATGTTGGGCATAAAAAAGTCGCAATTTCAAACTGCGAATACGTGCAGAGAGCCAGAATTTGGCTCCAAAACATAGCTAAGGCCTCGAAATTTTGAAATTTTGTATATTTTGAAAACTGCAGGGGAGTTTGTGCAAAATGTGACTCACTGCTGCTTTCAGTACTTGGCATATGTTGGGTATAAAAATTCGTAATTTCAAACTGCGATTACGTGCAGAGAGCCAGAATTTTGCTCCAAAATATGGCTCAGGCCTCGAAATTGGGATATTTGGAATATTTCGAAAACTGCAGGGGAGTTTGTGCAAAATGTGACTCACTGCCGCTTTAAGGACTTGGCATATGTTGGGTATAAAAAGTCGTAATTTCAAACTGCGAATACGTGCAGAGAGACAGAATTTGGCTCCAAAATATGGCTCAGGCCTCGAAATTGAGATGTTTGGGATATTTTGAAAACTGCAGGGGGGGAATGAGACAAATGTGACCAAATGCATTGGCATATGTTGGGTATAAAAAAGTCGTAATTTCAAACTGCGAATACGTGCAGAGAGCCAGAATTTGGCTCCAAAATATGTCTCAGGCCTCGAAATTGGGATATTTGGGATATTTTGAAAACTTCAGGGGGGGAAGGAGACAAATGTGACCAAATGCATTGGCATATGTTGGGTATTAAAAATTCGTAATTTCAAACTGCGAATACTTGCAGAGAGCCAGAATTTGGCTCCAAAATATGGCTCAGGCCTCGAAATTGGGATATTTGGGATATTTTGAAAGCTGCAGGGGAGTTTGTGCAAAAAGTGACTCACTGCTGCTTTCAGTACTTGGCATATGTTGGGTATAAAAAGTCGTGTTTTCAAACTGCGAATACGTGCATAGAGCAAGAATTTGGCTCCAAAATATGGCTCAGGCCTCGAAATTGGGATATTTGGAATATTTCGAAAACTGCAGGGGAGTTTGTGCAAAATGAGACTCACTGCCTCTTTCAGTACTTGGCATATGTTGGGTATTAAAAAGTCGTGTTTTCAAACTGCGAATACGTGCATAGAGCAAGAATTTGGCTCCAAAATATGGCTCAGGCCTCGAAATTGGGATGTTTAGGATATTTTGAAAACTGCAGGGATGGTTTTGGACAAATATGACCAAACGCCGCTTTCAGAACTTGGCATATGTTGGGTATACAAAGCCGTAATTTCAAACTGCGAATACGTGCAGAGAGCCAGAACTTGGCTCCAAAATATGGCTCAGGCCTCGAAATTGGGATGTTTGGGATATTTTGAAAACTGCAGGGGGGATTGAGACAAATGTGACCAAACGCATTGGCATATGTTGGGTATAAAAAAGTCGTAATTTCAAAATGCGAATACGTGCAGAGAGCCAGAATTTGGCTACAAAATATGGCTCAGGCCTCGAAATTGGGATGTTTGGGATATTTTATAAACTGCAGGGGAGTTTGCGCAAAATGTGACTCACTGCCACTTTCAGTACTTGGCATATGTTGGGTATAAAAAGTCGTAATATCAAAATATGAATACGTGCAGAGAGCCAGACGTTGGCTCCAAAATAAGACTCAGGCCTCGATATTGGGATGTTTGGGATATTTAGAAAACTGCAGGGAGGTTTGGGACAAATGTGACCAAACGCCGGTTTCAGTACTTGGCATATGTTGGGCATAAAAAAGTCGCAATTTCAAACTGCGAATACGTGCAGAGAGCCAGAATTTGGCTCCAAAACATGGCTAAGGCCTCGAAATTGAGATGTTTGGGATATTTTGAAAACTGCAGGGGGGGAAGGAGACAAATGTGACCAAATGCATTGGCATATGTTGGGTATAAAAAAGTCGTAATTTCAAACTGCGAATACGTGCAGAGAGCCAGAACTTGGCTCCAAAATATGGCTCAGGCCTCGAAATTGGGATATTTGGGATATTTTGAAAACTTCAGGGGGGGAAGGAGACAAATGTGACCAAATAAATGCATTGGCATATGTTGGGTATAAAAAAGTAGTAATTTCAAACTGCGAATACGTGCAGAGAGCCAGAATTTGGCTCCAAAATATGGCTCAGGCCTCAAAATTGGGATATTTGGGATATTTTGAAAGCTGCAGGGGAGTTTGTGCAAAATGTGACTCACTGCTGCTTTCAGTACTTGGCATATGTTGGGTATAAAAAGTCGTGTTTTCAAACTGCGAATACGTGCAGAGAGCCAGAATTTTGCTCCAAAATAGGCTCAGGCCTCGAAATTTGGATATTTGGAATATTTCGAAAACTGCAGGGGAGTTTGTGCAAAATTTGACTCACTGCCGCTTTCAGTACTTGGCATATGTTGGGTATTAAAAAGTCGTGTTTTCAAACTGCGAATACTTGCATAGAGCAAGAATTTGGCTCCAAAATATGGATCAGGGATCGAAATTGGGATGTTTAGGATATTTTGAAAACTGCAAGGAAGTTTGGGACAAATATGATCAAACGCCGCTTTCAGTACTTGGCATATGTTGGGTATACAAAGCCATTATTTCAAACTGCGAATACGTGCAGAGAGCCAGAATTTGGCTCCAAAATATGGCTCAGGCCTCGAAATTGGGATGTTTGGGAAATTTTCAAAACTGCAGGGGGGATTGAGACAAATGTGACCAAACGCATTGGCATATGTTGGGTATAAAAAGTCGTAATTTCAAAATGCGAATACGTGCAGAGAGCCAGAATTTGGCTACAAAATATGGCTGAGGCCTCGAAATTGGGATGTTTGGGTTATTTTGAAAACTGCAGGGGAGTTTGCGCAAAATGTGACTCACTGCCACTTTCAGTACTTGGCATATGTTGGGTATAAAAAGTCGTAATATCAAAATATGAATACGTGCAGAGAGCCAGACGTTGGCTCCAAAATATGACTCAGGCCTCGATATTGGGATGTTTGGGATATTTAGAAAACTGCAGGGAGGTTTGGGACAAATGTGACCAAACGCCGCATTCAGTACTTGGCATATGTTGGGCAAAAAAAAGTCGCAATTTCAAACTGCGAATACGTGCAGAGAGCCAGAATTTGGTTCCAAAACATAGCTAAGGCCTCGAAATTTTGAAATTTTGTATATTTTGAAAACTGCAGGGGAGTTTGTGCAAAATGTGACTCACTGCTGCTTTCAGTACTTGGCATATGTTGGGTATAAAAAGTCGTAATTTCAAACTGCGATTACGTGCAGAGAGCCAGAATTTTGCTCCAAAATATGGCTCAGGCCTCGAAATTGGGATATTTGGAATATTTCGAAAACTGCAGGGGAGTTTGTGCAAAATGTGACTCACTGCCGCTTTAAGGACTTGGCATATGTTGGGTATAAAGAGTCGTAATTTCAAACTGCGAATACGTGCAGAGAGCCAGAATTTGGCTCCAAAATATGGCTCAGGCCTCGAAATTGAGATGTTTGGGATATTTTGAAAACTGCAGGGGGGGAAGGAGACAAATGTGACCAAATGCATTGGCATATGTTGGGTATAAAAAAGTCGTAATTTCAAACTGCGAATACGTGCAAAGAGCCAGAATTTGGCTCCAAAATATGGCTCAGGCCACGAAATTGGGATATTTGGGATATTTTGAAAACTTCATGGGGGGAAGGAGACAAATGTGACGAAATGCATTGGCATATGTTGGGTATTAAAAAGTCGTAATTTCAAACTGCGAATACTTGCAGAGAGCCAGAATTTGGCTCCAAAATATGGCTCAGGCCTCGAAATTGGGATATTTGGGATATTTTGAAAGCTGCAGGGGAGTTTGTGCAAAATGTGACTCACTGCTGCTTTCAGTACTTGGCATATGTTGGGTATTAAAAGTCGTGTTTTCAAACTGCGAATACGTGCATAGAGCAAGAATTTGGCTCCAAAATATGGCTCAGGCCTCGAAATTGGGATATTTGGAATATTTCGAAAACTGCAGGGGAGTTTGTGCAAAATGTGACTCACTGCCTCTTTCAGTACTTGGCATATGTTGGGTATTAAAAAGTCGTGTTTTCAAACTGCGAATACGTGCATAGAGCAAGAATTTGGCTCCAAAATATGGCTCAGGCCTCGAAATTGGGATGTTTAGGATATTTTGAAAACTGCAGGGAGGGTTTTGGACAAATATGACCAAACGCCGCTTTCAGAACTTGGCATATGTTGGGTATACAAAGCCGTAATTTCAAACTGCGAATACGTGCAGAGAGCCAGAATTTGGCTCCAAAATATGGCTCAGGCCTCGAAATTGGGATGTTTGGGATATTTTGAAAACTGCAGGGGGGATTGAGACAAATGTGACCAAACGCATTGGCATATGTTGGGTATAAAAAAGTCGTAATTTCAAAATGCGAATACGTGCAGAGAGCCAGAATTTGGCTACAAAATATGGCTCAGGCCTCGAAATTGGGATGTTTGGGATATTTTGAAAACTGCAGGGGAGTTTGCGCAAAATGTGACTCACTGCCACTTTCAGTACTTGGCATATGTTGGGTATAAAAAGTCGTAATATCAAAATATGAATACGTGCAGAGAGCCAGACGTTGGCTCCAAAATAAGACTCAGGCCTCGATATTTTGATGTTTGGGATATTTAGAAAACTGCAGGGAGGTTTGGGACAAATGTGACCAAACGCCGGTTTCAGTACTTGGCATATGTTGGGCATAAAAAAGTCGCAATTTCAAACTGCGAATACGTGCAGAGAGCCAGAATTTGGCTCCAAAACATGGCTAAGGCCTCGAAATTGGGAAATTTTGTATATTTTGAAAACTGCAGGGGAGTTTGTGCAAAATGTGACTCACTGCTGCTTTCAGTACTTGGCATATGTTGGGTATAAAAAGTCGTAATTTCAAACTGCGATTACGTGCAGAGAGCCAGAATTTTGCTCCAAAATATGGCTCAGGCCTCGAAATTGGGATATTTGGAATATTTCGAAAACTGCAGGGGAATTTGTGCAAAATGTGACTCACTGCCGCTTTAAGGACTTGGCATATGTTGGGTATAAAAAGTCGTAATTTCAAACTGCGAATACGTGCAGAGAGCCAGAATTTGGCTCCAAAATATGGCTCAGGCCTCGAAATTGGGATGTTTAGGATATTTTGAAAACTGCAGGGAGGTTTGGGACAAATATGACCAAAAGCCGCTTTCAGTATTTGGCATATGTTGGGTATACAAAGCCGTAATTTCAAACTGCGAATACGTGCAGAGAGCCAGAATTTGGCTCCAAAATATGGCTCAGGCCTCGAAATTGGGATGTTTGGGATATTTTGAAAACTGCAGGGGGGATTGAGACAAATATGACCAAACGCATTGGCATATGTTGGGTATAAAAAATCGTAATTTCAAAATGCGAAAACGTGCCGAGAGCCAGAATTTGGCTCCAAAATATGGCTCGGGCATCGAAATTGGGATATTTGGGATATTTTGAAAACTGCAGGTGAGTTTGTGCAAAATGTGACTCACTGCTGCTTTCAGTACTAGGCATATATTGGGTATAAAAAGTCATAATTTCAAACTGCAAATACGTTCAGAGATCCAGAATTTGGCTCCAAAATATGGCTCAGGCCCGAAATTGGGATATTTGGGATATTTCGAAAACTGCAGGGGAGTTTGTGCAAAATGTGACACACTGCCACTTTCAGGACTAGGCATATATTGGGTATAAAAAAGTCATAAATTAAATCTGCGAATACGTGCATAGAGCCACAATTTGGCTCCAAAATATGGCTCAGGCCTCGAAATTGGGATGTTTGGGATATTTTGAAAACTGCAGGGGGGATTGAGACAAATATGACCAAACGCATTGGCATATGTTGGGTATAAAAAATCGTAATTTCAAAATGCGAAAACGTGCCGAGAGCCAGAATTTGGCTCCAAAACATGGCTAAGGCCTCGAAATTGGGATATTTGGGATATTTTAAAAACTGCAGGGGAGTTTGTTCAAAATGTGACTCACAGCTGCTTTCAGTACTAGGCATATATTGGGAATAAAAAGTCGTAATTTCAAACTGCGAATACGTGCAGAGAGCCAGAATTTGGCTCCAAAATATGACTCAGGCCTCGAAATTGGAATATTTGGAATATTTCGAAAACTGCAGGGGAGTTTGTGCAAAATGTGACTCACTGCCACTTTCAGGACTTGGCATATGTTGGGTATTAAAAATTCGTGTTTTCAAACTGCGAATACATGCATAGAGCAAGAATTTGGCTCCAAAATATGGCTCAGGCCTCGAAATTGGGATATATAGGATATTTTGAAAACTGCAGGGAGGTTTGGGACAAATGTGACCAAAAGCCGCTTTCAGTATTTGGCATATGTTGGGTATACAAACCGTAATTTCAAACTGCGAATACGTGCAGAGAGCCAGAATTTGGCTCCAAAATATGGCTCAGGCCTCGAAATTGGGATATTTGGAATATTTCGAAAACTGCAGGGGAGTTTGTGCAAAATGTGAGTCACTGCCACTTTCAGGACTTGGCAAATATTGGGTATAAAAAGTCATAAATTCAATCTGCGAATACGTGCATAGAGACAGAATTTGGCTCCTAAATATGGCTCTGGCCTCGAAATTGGGATGTTCGGGATATTTTGAAAACTGCAGGGAGGTTTGGGACAAATATGACCAAATGTCGCTTTCAGTACTTCGCATATGTTGGGTATATAACGCCGTAATTTCAAACAGCGAATACGTGCAGAGAGCCAGAATTTGGCTACAAAATATGGCTCAGGCCTCGAAATTGGGATGTTTGGGATATTTTGAAAATTGCAGGGAGCTTTGGGACAAATGCGACCATACGCTGCTTTCAGTACTTGGCATAAGTTGGGTATAAAAAGTCGTAATTTCAATCTGCAAATACGTGCACAGAGCCAGAATTTGGCTCCAAAATATGGCTCAGGCCTTGAAATTGAGATGTTTGGGATATTTTGAAAACTGCAGGGGGGATTGGGACAGATGTGACCAAACGCCACTTTTAGTACTTGGCATATGTTGGGTATAAAAAGTCGCATTTTCAAACTGCGAATACGTGCAGAGAGCCAGAATTTGGCTACAAAATATGGCTCAGGCCTCGAAATTGGGATGTTTGGGATATTTTGAAAACTGCAGGGGAGTTTGAGCAAAATGTGACTCATTGCCACTTTCAGTACTTGGCATATGTTGTGTATAAAAAGTCGTAATATCAAAATATGAATACGTGCAGAGAGCCAGAATTTGGCTACAAAATATGGCTCAGGCCTCGAAATTGGGATGTTTGGGATATTTTGAAAACTGCAGGGGAGTTTGCGCAAAATGTGACTCACTTCACTTTCAGTACTTGGCATATGTTGGGTATAAAAAAGTCGTAATATCAAAATATGAATACGTGCAGAGAGCCAGACGTTGGCTCCAAAATATGACTCAGGCCTCGATATTGGGATGTTTGGGATATTTAGAAAACTGCAGGGAGGTTTGGGACAAATGTTACCAAACGTCGCTTTCAGTACTTCCCGCCAAACACACACCGAAACTACGACGTTGGTACAACGTTCGAACATGTTTTAACACTTCCTAACCAGTTATAACAACCAATATAGCAAGTTGTAACAACGTTCTAATACGTCATAAACACGCTAAGGCAAGATGTAACAACTTTATTACAAGTTGTAACAAGCGGAAAATAGAGACAGTTTCGGTTTGTGTTTCCAGGGTTGGCATATGTTGGGCATAAAAAAGTCGCAATTTCCAACTGCGAATACGTGCAGAGAGCCACAATTTGCCTCCAAAACATGACTAAGGCCTCGAAATTGGGGTATTTGGGATATTTTGAAAAAGCAGGGGAGTTTGTGCAAAATGTGACTCACTGCTGCTATCAGTACTTTGCATATGTTGGGTATAAAAAGTCGTAATTTCAAACTGCGACTACGTGCAGAGAGCCAGAATTTTGCTCCAAAATATGGCTCAGGCCTCGAAATTGGGATGTTTAGGATATTTTGAAAACTGCAGGGAGGATTGGGACAGATGTGACCAAACGCCGCTTTTAGTACTTGGCATATGTTGGGTATAAAAAGTCGTAATTTCAAACTGCGACTAAGTGCAGAGAGCCAGAATTTTGCTCCAAAATATGGCTCAGGCCTCGAAATTGGGATATTTGGAATATTTCGAAAACTGCAGGGGAGTTTGTGCAAAATGTGACTCACTGCCGCTATGAAGACTTGGCATATGTTGGGTATAAAAAGTCGTAATTTCAAACTGCGAATACGTGCAGAGAGCCAAAATTTGGCTCCAAAATATGGCTCAGGCCTCGTAATTGAGATGTTTGGGATATTTTGAAAACTGCAGGGGGGATTGGGACAGATGTGACCAAACGCCGCTTTTAGTTCTTGGCATATGTTGGGTATAAAAAGTCGTAATTTCAAACTGCGAATACGTGCAGAGAGCCAGAATTTGGCTCCAAAATATGGCTCAGGCCTCGAAATTGGGATATTTGGGATATTTTGAAATCTGCAGGGGAGTTTGTGCAAAATGTGACTCACTGCTGCTTTCAGTACTTGGCATATGTTGGGTATAAAAAGTCGTGTTTTCAAACTTCGAATACGTGCATAGAGCAAGAATTTGGCTCCAAAATATGGCTCAGGCCTCGAAATTGGGATATTTAGAATATTTCGAAAACTGCAGGGGAGTTTGTGCAAAATGTGACTCACTGCCTCTTTCAGCACTTGGCATATGTTGGGTATTAAAAAGTCGTGTTTTCAAACTGCGAATACGTGCATAGAGCAAGAATTTGGCTCCAAAATATGGCTCAGGCCTCGAAATTGGGATGTTTAGGATATTTTGAAAACTGCAGGGAGGTTTGGGACAAATATGACCAAACGCCGCTTTCAGTACTTGGCATATGTTGGGTATACAAAGCCGTAATTTCAAACTGCGAATACGTGCAGAGAGCCTGAATTTGGCTCCAAAATATGGCTCAGGCCTCGAAATTGGGATGTTTGGGATATTTTGAAAACTGCAGGGGGGATTGAGACAAATGTGACCAAACGCATTGGCATATGTTGGGTATAAAAAATTCGTAATTTCAAAATGCGAATACGTGCAGAGAGCCAGAATTTGGCTACAAAATATAGCTCAGGCCTCGAAATTGGGATGTTTGGGATATTTTGAAAACTGCAGGGGAGTTTGCACAAAATGTGACTCACTGCCACTTTCAGTACTTGGCATATGTTGGGTATAAAAATTCGTAATATCAAAATATGAATACGTGCAGAGAGCCAGACGTTGGCTCCAAAATAAGTCTCAGGCCTCGATATTGGGATGTTTGGGTTATTTAGAAAACTGCAGGGAGGTTTGGGACAAATGTGACCAAACGCCGCTTTCAGTACTTGGCATATGTTGGGCATAAAAAAGTCGCAATTTCAAACTGCGAATACGTGCAGAGAGCCAGAATTTGGCTCCAAAATATGGCTCAGGCCTCGAAATTGAGATGTTTAGGATATTTTGAAAACTGCAGGGAGGATTGGGACAGATGTGACCAAATGCCGCTTTTAGTACTTGGCATATGTTGATTATAAAAAGTCGTAATTTCAAATTGCGAATACGTGCAGAGAGCCAGAATTTGGCTACAAAATATGGCTCAGGCCTCGAAATTGGGATGTTTGGGATATTTTGAAAACTGCAGGGGGGGAAGGAGACAAATGTGACCAAACGCATTGGCATATGTTGGGTATAAAAAAGTCGTAATTTCAAACTGCGAATACGTGCAGAGAGCCAGAATTTGGCTACAAAATATGGCTCAGGCCTCGAAATTGGGATATTTGGGATATTTTGAAAACTGCAGGGGAGTTTGTGCAAAATGTGACTCACTGCTGTTGGCATATGTTGGGTATAAAAAGTCGTGTTTTCAAACTGCGAGTACGTGCAGAGAGCCAGAATTTTGCTCCAAAATATGGCTCAGGCCTCGAAATTGGGATATTTCTAATATTTCGAAAACTGCAGGGGAGTTTGTGCAAAATGTGACTCACTGCCGCTTTCAGTACTTGGCATATGTTGGGTATTAAAAAGTCGTGTTTTCAAACTGCGAATACGTGCATAGAGCAAGAATTTGGCTCCAAAATATGGCTCAGGCCTCGAAATTGGGATGTTTAGGATATTTTGAAAACTGCAGGGAGGTTTGGGACAAATATGACCAAAAGCCGCTTTCAGTATTTGGCATATGTTGGGTATACAAAGCCGTAATTTCAAACTGCGAATACGTGCAGAGAGCCAGAATTTGGCTCCAAAATATGGCTCAGGCCTCGAAATTGGGATGTTTGGGATATTTTGAAAACTGCAGGGGGGATTGAGACAAATATGACCAAACGCATTGGCATATGTTGGGTATAAAAAATCGTAATTTCAAAATGCGAAAACGTGCCGAGAGCCAGAATTTGGCTCCAAAATATGGCTCGGGCATCGAAATTGGGATATTTGGGATATTTTGAAAACTGCAGGTGAGTTTGTGCAAAATGTGACTCACTGCTGCTTTCAGTACTAGGCATATATTGGGTATAAAAAGTCATAATTTCAAACTGCAAATACGTTCAGAGATCCAGAATTTGGCTCCAAAATATGGCTCAGGCCTCGAAATTGGGATATTTGGGATATTTCGAAAACTGCAGGGGAGTTTGTGCAAAATGTGACACACTGCCACTTTCAGGACTAGGCATATATTGGGTATAAAAAAGTCATAAATTCAATCTGCGAATACGTGCATAGAGCCACAATTTGGCTCCAAAATATGGCTCAGGCCTTGAAATTGGGATATTTAGGATATTTTGAAAACTGCAGGGAGGTTTGGGACAAATATGACCAAAAGCCACTTTCAGTATTTGGCCTATGTTGGGTATACAAAGCCGTAATTTCAAACTGCGAATACGTGCAGAGAGCCAGAATTTGGCTACAAAATATGGCTCAGGGGTCGAAATTTGGATGTTTGGGATATTTTGAAAACTGCAGGGGAGTTTGCGCAAATTGTGACTCACTGCCACTTTCAGTATTTGGCATATGTTGGGTTTAAAAAGTAGTAATATCAAAATATGAATACGTGCAGAGAGCCAGACGTTGGCTCCAAATTATGACTCAGGCCTCGATATTGGGATGTTTGGGATATTTAGAAAATTGAAGGGAGGATTGGGACAAATGTGACCAAACGCCGCTTTCAGTACTTGGCATATGTTGGGTATAAAAAAGTCGCAATTTCAAACTGCGAATACATGCAAAGAGCCAGAATTTGGCTCCAAAACATGGCTAAGGCCTCGAAATTGGGATATTTGGGATATTTTAAAAACTGCAGGGGAGTTTGTTCAAAATGTGACTCACAGCTGCTTTCAGTACTAGGCATATATTGGGAATAAAAAGTCGTAATTTCAAACTGCGAATACGTGCAGAGAGCCAGAATTTGGCTCCAAAATATGACTCAGGCCTCGAAATTGGGATATTTGGAATATTTCGAAAACTGCAGGGGAGTTTGTGCAAAATGTGACTCACTGCCACTTTCAGGACTTGGCATATGTTGGGTATTAAAAATTCGTGTTTTCAAACTGCGAATACATGCATAGAGCAAGAATTTGGCTCAAAAATATGGCTCAGGCCTCGAAATTGGGATATATAGGATATTTTGAAAACTGCAGGGAGGTTTGGGACAAATGTGACCAAAAGCCGCTTTCAGTATTTGGCATATGTTGGGTATACAAAGCCGTAATTTCAAACTGCGAATACGTGCAGAGAGCCAGAATTTGGCTCCAAAATATGGCTCAGGCCTCGAAATTGGGATATTTGGAATATTTCGAAAACTGCAGGGGAGTTTGTGCAAAATGTGACTCACTGCCACTTTCAGGACTTGGCATATATTGGGTATAAAAAGTCATAAATTCAATCTGCGAATACGTGCATAGAGACAGAATTTGGCTCCAAAATATGGCTCAGGCCTCGAAATTGGGATGTTCGGGATATTTTGAAAACTGCAGGGAGGTTTGGGACAAATATGACCAAATGTCGCTTTCAGTACTTCGCATATGTTGGGTATATAACACCGTAATTTCAAACAGCGAATACGTGCAGAGAGCCAGAAATTGGCTACAAAATATGGCTCAGGCCTCGAAATTGGGATGTTTGGGATATTTTGAAAATTGCAGGGAGCTTTGGGACAAATGCGACCATACGCTGCTTTCAGTACTTGGCATAAGTTGGGTATAAAAAGTCGTAATTTCAATCTGCAAATACGTGCACAGAGCCAGAATTTGGCTCCAAAATATGGCTCAGGCCTTGAAATTGAGATGTTTGGGATATTTTGAAAACTGCAGGGGGGATTGGGACAGATGTGACCAAACGCCACTTTTAGTACTTGGCATATGTTGGGTATAAAAATTCGCATTTTCAAACTGCGAATACGTGCAGAGAGCCAGAATTTGGCTACAAAATATGGCTCAGGCCTCGAAATTGGGATGTTTGGGATATTTTGAAAACTGCAGGGGAGTTTGAGCAAAATGTGACTCATTGCCACTTTCAGTACTTGGCATATGTTGGGTATAAAAAGTCGTAATATCAAAATATGAATACGTGCAGAGAGCCAGAATTTGGCTACAAAATATGGCTCAGGCCTCGATATTGGGATGTTTGGGATATTTTGAAAACTGCAGGGGAGTTTGCGCAAAATGTGACTCACTTCACTTTCAGTACTTGGCATATGTAGGGTATAAAAAAGTCGTAATATCAAAATATGAATACGTGCAGAGAGCCAGACGTTGGCTCCAAAATATGACTCAGGCCTCGATATTGGGATGTTTGGGATATTTAGAAAACTGCAGGGAGGTTTGGGACAAATGTTACCAAACGTCGCTTTCAGTACTTCCCGCCAAACACACACCGAAACTTCGACGTTGGTACAACGTTCGAACATGTTTTAACACTTCCTAACCAGTTATAACAACCAATATAGCAAGTTGTAACAACGTTCTAATACGTCATAAACACGCTAAGGCAAGATGTAACAACTTTATTACAAGTTGTAACAAGCGGAAAATAGAGACAGTTTCGGTTTGTGTTTCCAGGGTTGGCATATGTTGGGCATAAAAAAGTCGCAATTTCCAACTGCGAATACGTGCAGAGAGCCACAATTTGCCTCCAAAACATGACTAAGGCCTCGAAATTGGGGTATTTGGGATATTTTGAAAAAGCAGGGGAGTTTGTGCAAAATGTGACTCACTGCTGATTTCAGTACTTGGCATATGTTGGGTATAAAACTCGTAATTTCAAACTGCGAATACGTGGAGAGAGCCAGAATTTGGCTCCAAAATATGGCTCAGGCCTCGAAATTGGGATATTTGAAATATTTCGAAAACTGCAGGGGAGTTTGTGCAAAATGTGACTCACTGCCGCTTTCAGGACTTGGAATATGTTGGGTATAAAAAGTCGTAATTTCAAACTGCGAATACGTGCAGAGAGCCAGAATTTGGCTACAAAATATGGCTCAGGCCTCGAAATTGGGATGTTTGGGATATTTTGAAAACTGCAGGGGGGATTGAGACAAATGTGACCAAACGCATTGGCATATGTTGGGTATGAAAAAGTCGTAATTTCAAACTGCGAATACGTGCAGAGAGCCAGAATTTGTCTCCAAAATATGGCTCAGGCCTCGAAATTGGGATATTTGGGATATTTTGAAAACTGCAGGGGAGTTTGTGCAAAATGTGACTCACTGCTGCTTTCAGTACTTGGCATATGGTGGGTATAAAAAGTCGTAATTTCAAACTGCGAATACGTGCAGAGAGCCAGAATTTGGCTACAAAATATGGCTCAGGTCTCAAAATTGGGATATTTGGAATATTTCGAAAACTGCAGGGGAGTTTGTGCAAAATGTGACTCACTGCCGCTTTCAGGACTTGGCATATGTTGGGTATAAAAAGTCGTAAATTCCATCTGCGAATACGTACAGAGAGCCAGAATATGGCTACAAAATATGGCTCAGGCCTCGAAATTGGGATGTTTGGGATATTTTGAAAACTGCAGGGAAGTTTGCGCAAATTGTGACTCACTGCCACTTTCAGTTCTTGGCATATGTTGGGTATAAAAAGTCGTAATATCAAAATATGAATACATGCAGAGAGCCAGACGTTGGCTCCAAATTATGACTCAGGCCTCGATATTGGGATGTTTGGGATATTTAGAAAATTGTAGGGAGGATTGGGACAAATGTGACCAAACGCCGCTTTCAGTACTTGGCATATGTTGGGTATAAAAAAGTCGCAATTTCAAACTGCGAATACGTGCAGAGCCAGAATTTGGCTCCAAAACATGGCTAAGGCCTCGAAATTGGGATATTTGGGATATTTTAAAAACTGCAGGTGAGTTTGTGCAAAATGTGACTCACTGCTGCTTTCAGTACTAGGCATATATTGGGTATAAAAAGTCATAATTTCAAACTGCAAATACGTTCAGAGATCCAGAATTTGGCTCCAAAATATGGCTCAGGCCTCGAAATTGGGATATTTGGGATATTTCGAAAACTGCAGGGGAGTTTGTGCAAAATGTGACACACTGCCACTTTCAGGACTAGGCATATATTGGGTATAAAAATTCATAAATTCAATCTGCGAATACGTGCATAGAGGCAGAATTTGGCTCCAAAATATGGCTCAGGCCTTGAAATTGGGATATTTAGGATATTTTGAAAACTGCAGGGAGGTTTGGGACAAATATGACCAAAAGCCACTTTCAGTATTTGGCATATGTTGGGTATACAAAGCCGTAATTTCAAACTGCGAATACGTGCAGAGAGCCAGAATTTGGCTACAAAATATGGCTCAGGGGTCGAAATTTGGATGTTTGGGATATTTTGAAAAATGCAGGGGAGTTTGCGCAAATTGTGACTCACTGCCACTTTCAGTATTTGGCATATGTTGGGTTTAAAAAGTCGTAATATCAAAATATGAATACGTGCAGAGAGCCAGACGTTGGCTCCAAATTATGACTCAGGCCTCGATATTGGGATGTTTGGGATATTTAGAAAATTGAAGGGAGGATTGGGACAAATGTGACCAAACGCCGCTTTCAGTACTTGGCATATGTTGGGTATAAAAAAGTCGCAATTTCAAACTGCGAATACATGCAAAGAGCCAGAATTTGGCTCCAAAACATGGCAAAGGCCTCGAAATTGGGATATTTGGGATATTTTAAAAACTGCAGGGGAGTTTGTTCAAAATGTGACTCACAGCTGCTTTCAATACTAGGCATATATTGGGAATAAAAAGTCGTAATTTCAAACTGCGAATACGTGCAGAGAGCCAGAATTTGGCTCCAAAATATGACTCAGGCCTCGAAATTGGGATATTTGGAATATTTCGAAAACTGCAGGGGAGTTTGTGCAAAATGTGACTCACTGCCACTTTCAGGACTTGGCATATGTTGGGTATTAAAACGTCGTGTTTTCAAACTGCGAATACGTGCATAGAGCAAGAATTTGGCTCCAAAATATGGCTCAGGCCTCGAAATTGGGATATATAGGATATTTTGAAAACTGCAGGGAGGTTTGGGACAAATGTGACCAAACGCCGCTTTCAGTACTTGGAATATGTTGGGCATAAAAAATTCGCAATTTCAAACTGCGAATACGTGCAGAGAGCCTGAATTTGGCTCCAAAATATGGCTCAGGCCTCGAAATTGGGATATTTGGGATATTTCGAAAACTGCAGGGGAGTTTGTGCAAAATGTGACTCACTGCCGCTTTCAGGACTTGGCATATGTTGGGTATAAAAAGTCGTAATTTGAATCTGCGAATACGTGCAGAGTGCCAGAATTTGGCTCCAAACTATGCCTCAGGCCTCGAAATTGGGATATTTGGGATATTTTGAAAACTGCAGGGAGGTTTCGGACAAATGTGACCAAACGCCGCTTTCAGTACTTGGCATTTGTTGGGTATAAAAAGTCGTAATTTCAAACTGCGAATACGTGCTGAGAGCCAGAATTTGCCTCCAAAACATGGTTCAGGCCTCGAAATTGAGATGTTTAGGATATTTTGAAAACTGCAGGGGAGATTGGGACAAATGTGACCAAACGCCGCTTTCAGTACTTAGCATATTATGAGTATAAAATTCGCAATTTCAAACTGCGAATAAGTGCAAAGAACCAGAATTTGGCTCCAAAATATGCCTCAGGCCTCGAAATTGGGATATTTGGGATATTTTAAAAACTGCAGGGAGGTTTGGGACATTTGTGACCAAACGCCGCTTCAACGTACTTGGCATATGTTGGATATAAAAAGTCGTAATTTCAAACTGCGAGTACGTGCAGAGAGCCAAAATTTGGCTCCAAAATATGGCTCAGGCCTCGAAATTGGGATTTTGGGGATACTTCGAAAACTGCAGGGGAGTTTGTGCGATATGTGACTAACTGCCGCATTCAGGACTTGGCTTATGTTGGGTATAAAATGTCGTAATTTTAAACAGCGAACACGTGCATAGAGCCAGAATTTGGCTCCAAAATATGGCTCAGGCCTCGAAATTAGGATGTTTGGGATATTTCGAAAACTGCAGGGGGGGTTTGGGACAAATTTCACCAAACGCCGCTTTCAGTATTTAGCATATGTTGGGTATATAAAGCCATAATTTCAAACTGCGAATACGTGCAGAGAGCCAGAATTTGGCTCCAAAATATGGCTCAGGCCTCGAAATTGGGATGTTTGGGATATTTTGAAAACTGCAGGGGGGATTGAGACAAATGTGACCAAACGCATTGGCATATGTTGGGTATAAAAAAGTCGTAATTTCAAAATGCGAATACGTGCAGAGAGCCAGAATTTGGCTCCAAAATATGGCTCAGACCTCGAAATTGGGATATTTGGGGTATTTTGAAAACTGCAGGGGTGTTTGTGCAAAATGTGACTCACTGCTGCTTTGAGTACTTGGAAGATGTTGGGTATAAAAGTCGTAATTTTAAACTGCGAATACGTGCAGAGAGCCAGAATTTGGCTCCAAAATATGGCTCACGCCTCGAAATTGGGATGTTTGGGATATTTTGAAAACTGCAGGGGAGTTAGTGCAAAATGTGACTCACTGTCACTTTCAGGACTTGGCATATGTTGGGTATAAAAAGTCATAAATTCAATCAGCGAATACGTGCATAGAGCCAGAATTTGGCTCCAAAATATGGCTCAGGCCTCGAAATTGGGATGTTCGGGATATTTTGAAAACTGCAGGGAGGTTTGGGACAAATATGACCAAACGTCGCTTTCAGTACTTGGCATATGTTGGGTATATAAAACCGTAATTTCAAACTGCGAATACGTGCAGAGAGCCAGAATTTGGCTCCAAAATATGGCTCAGGCCTCGAAATTAGCATGTTTGGGATATTTTGAAAACTGCAGGGAGCTTTAGGACAAATGTGACCAAACGCCGCTTTCAGTACTTGGCATAAGTTGGGTATAAAAAGTCATAATTTCAAACTGCGAATACGTGCAGAGAGCCAGAATTTGGCTACAAAATATGGCTCAGGCCTTGAAATTGAGATGTTTGGGATATATTGAAAACTGTAGGGGGGATTGGGACAGATGTGACCAAACGCCGCTTTTAGTACTTGGCATATGATGGGTATAAAAAGTCGTAATTTCAAACTGCGAATATGTGCAGAGAGCCAGAATTTGGCTCCAAAATATGGCTCAGGCCTCGAAATTGGGATATTTGGGATATTTTGAAAACTGCAGGGGAGTTTGTGCAAAATGTGACTCACTGCTGCTTTCAGTACTTGGAAGATGTTGGGTAAAAAAGTCGTTATTTCAAACTGCGAATACGTGCAGAGAGCCAGAATTTGGCTACAAAATATGGCTCAGGCCTCGAAATTGGGATGTTTGGGATATTTTGAAAACTGCAGGGGACTTTGCGCAAATTGTGACTCACTGCCACTTTCAGTACTTGGCATATGTTGGGCATAAAAACTCGCAATATCAAAATATGAATACGTGCATAGAGCCAGACGTTGGCTCCAAAATATGACTCAGGCCTCGATATTGGGATGTTTGGGATATTTAGAAAACTGCAGGGAGGTTTGGGACAAATGTGACCAAACGCCGCTTTCAGCTCTTGGCATATGTTGGGCATAAAAAATTCGCAATTTCAAACTGCGAATACGTGCAGAGAGTCTGAATTTGGCTCCAAAATATGGCTCAGGCCTCGAAATTGGGATATTTGGGATATTTCGAAAACTGCAGGGGAGTTTGTGCAAAATGTGACTCACTGCCGCTTTCAGGACTTGGCATATGTTGGGTATAAAAAGTCGTAATTTCAATCTGCGAATACGTGCAGAGAGCCAGAATTTGGCTCCAAAATATGCCTCAGGCCTCGAAATTGGGATATTTGGGATATTTTGAAAACTGCAGGGAGGTTTCGGACAAATGTGACCAAACGCCGCTTTCAGTACTTGGCATTTGTTGGGTATAAAAAGTAGTAATTTCAAACTGCGAATACGTGCTGAGAGCCAGAATTTGCCTCCAAAATATGGTTCAGGCCTCGAAATTGAGATGTTAAGGATATTTTGAAAACTGCAGGGGAGTTTGCGCAAATTGTGACTCACTGCCACTTTCAGTACTTGGCATATGTTGGGAATAAAAAGTCGTAATATCAAAATATGAATACCTGCAGAGAGCCAGACGTTGGCTCCAAATAATGACTCAGGCCTCGATATTGGGATGTTTGGGATATTTAGAAAATTGCAGGGAGGATTGGGACAAATGTGACCAAACGCCGCTTTCAGTACTAGGCATATGTTGGGTATAAAAAAGTCACAATTTCAAACTGCGAATACGTGCAAAGAGCCAGAATTTGGCTCCAAAACATGGCTAAGGCCTCGAAATTGGGATATTTGGGATATTTTCAAAACTGCAGGGGAGTTTGTGCAAAATGTGACTCACTGCTGCTTTCAGTACTAGGCATATATTGGGTATAAAAAGTCGTAATTTCAAACTGCGAATATGTGCAGAGAGCGAGAATTTGGCTCTAAAATATGGCTCAGGCCTCGAAATTGGGATATTTGGGATATTTCGAAAACTGCAGGGGAGTTAGTGCAAAATGTGACTCACTGTCACTTTCAGGACTTGGCATATGTTGGGTATAAAAAGTCATAAATTCAATCAGCGAATACGTGCATAGAGCCAGAATTTGGCTCCAAAATATGGCTCAGGCCTCGAAATTGGGATGTTCGGGATATTTTGAAAACTGCAGGGAGGTTTGGGACAAATATGACCAAACGTCGCTTTCAGTACTTGGCATATGTTGGGTATATAAAACCGTAATTTCAAACTGCGAATACGTGCAGAGAGCCAGAATTTGGCTCCAAAATATGGCTCAGGCCTCGAAATTAGCATGTTTGGGATATTTTGAAAACTGCAGGGAGCTTTAGGACAAATGTGACCAAACGCCGCTTTCAGTACTTGGCATAAGTTGGGTATAAAAATTCATAATTTCAAACTGCGAATACGTGCAGAGAGCCAGAATTTGGCTACAAAATATGGCTCAGGCCTTGAAATTGAGATGTTTGGGATATATTGAAAACTGTAAGGGGGATTGGGACAGATGTGACCAAACGCCGCTTTTAGTACTTGGCATATGATGGGTATAAAAAGTCGTAATTTCAAACTGCGAATATGTGCAGAGAGCCAGAATTTGGCTCCAAAATATGGCTCAGGCCTCGAAATTGGGATATTTGGGATATTTTGAAAACTGCAGGGGAGTTTGTGCAAAATGTGACTCACTGCTGCTTTCAGTACTTGGAAGATGTTGGGTAAAAAAGTCGTTATTTCAAACTGCGAATACGTGCAGAGAGCCAGAATTTGGCTACAAAATATGGCTCAGGCCTCGAAATTGGGATGTTTGGGATATTTTGAAAACTGCAGGGGACTTTGCGCAAATTGTGACTCACTGCCACTTTCAGTACTTGGCATATGTTGGGTATAAAAACTCGCAATATCAAAATATGAATACGTGCATAGAGCCAGACGTTGGCTCCAAAATATGACTCAGGCCTCGATATTGGGATGTTTGGGATATTTAGAAAACTGCAGGGAGGTTTGGGACTAATGTGACCAAACGCCGCTTTCAGCTCTTGGCATATGTTGGGCATAAAAAATTCGCAATTTCAAACTGCGAATACGTGCAGAGAGTCTGAATTTGGCTCCAAAATATGGCTCAGGCCTCGAAATTGGGATATTTGGGATATTTCGAAAACTGCAGGGGAGTTTGTGCAAAATGTGACTCACTGCCGCTTTCAGGACTTGGCATATGTTGGGTATAAAAAGTCGTAATTTCAATCTGCGAATACGTGCAGAGAGCCAGAATTTGGCTCCAAAATATGCCTCAGGCCTCGAAATTGGGATATTTGGGATATTTTGAAAACTGCAGGGAGGTTTCGGACAAATGTGACCAAACGCCGCTTTCAGTACTTGGCATTTGTTGGGTATAAAAAGTAGTAATTTCAAACTGCGAATACGTGCTGAGAGCCAGAATTTGCCTCCAAAATATGGTTCAGGCCTCGAAATTGAGATGTTAAGGATATTTTGAAAACTGCAGGGGAGTTTGCGCAAATTGTGACTCACTGCCACTTTCAGTACTTGGCATATGTTGGGAATAAAAAGTCGTAATATCAAAATATGAATACCTGCAGAGAGCCAGACGTTGGCTCCAAATAATGACTCAGGCCTCGATATTGGGATGTTTGGGATATTTAGAAAATTGCAGGGAGGATTGGGACAAATGTGACCAAACGCCGCTTTCAGTACTAGGCATATGTTGGGTATAAAAAAGTCACAATTTCAAACTGCGAATACGTGCAAAGAGCCAGAATTTGGCTCCAAAACATGGCTAAGGCCTCGAAATTGGGATATTTGGGATATTTTCAAAACTGCAGGGGAGTTTGTGCAAAATGTGACTCACTGCTGCTTTCAGTACTAGGCATATATTGGGTATAAAAAGTCGTAATTTCAAACTGCGAATATGTGCAGAGAGCGAGAATTTGGCTCTAAAATATGGCTCAGGCCTCGAAATTGGGATATTTGGGATATTTCGAAAACTGCAGGGGAGTTTGTGCAAAATGTGACTCACTGTCACTTTCAGGACTTGGCATATGTTGGGTATAAAAAGTCATAAATTCAATCGGCGAATACGTGCAGAGAGCCAGAATTTGGCTCCAAAATATGCCTCAGGCCTCGAAATTGGGATATTTGGGATATTTTGAAAACTGCAGGGGTGATTGAGACAAGTGTGACCAAACGCATTGGCCTATATTTGGTATAAAAAAGTCGTAATTTCAAAATGCGAATACGTGCAGAGAGCCAGAATTTGGCTCCAAAATATGGCTCAGACCTCGAAATTGGGATATTTGGGGTATTTTGAAAACTGCAGGGGTGTTTGTGCAAAATGTGACTCACTGCTGCTTTGAGTACTTGGAAGATGTTGGGTATAAAAGTCATAATTTCAAACTGCGAATAAGTGCAGAGAGCCAGAATTTGGCTCCAAAATATGGGTCAGGCTTCGAAATTGGGATGTTTGGGATATTTTGAAAACTGCAGGGGAGTTTGCGCAAATTGTGACTCACTGCCACTTTCAGTACTTGGCATATGTTGGGTATAAAAAGTCGTAATATCAAAATATGAATACGTGCAGAGAGCCAGACGTTGGCTCCAAATAATGACTCAGGCCTCGATATTGGGATGTTTGGGATATTTAGAAAATTGCAGGGAGGATTGGGACAAATGTGACCAAACGCCGCTTTCAGTACTTGGCATATGTTGGGTATAAAAAAGTCGCAATTTCAAACTGCGAATACGTGCAAAGAGCCAGAATTTGGCTCCAAAACATGGCTAAGGCCTCGAAATTGGGATATTTGGGATATTTCGAAAACTGCAGGGGAGTTTGTGCAAAATGTGACTCACTGTCACTTTCAGGACTTGACATATGTTGGGTATAAAAAGTCATAAATTCAATCAGCGAATACGTGCATAGAGCCAGAATTTGGCTCCAAAATATGGCTCAGGCCTCGAAACTGGGATGTTCGGGATATTTTGAAAACTGCAGGGAGGTTTGGGACAAATATGACCAAACGTCGCTTTCAGTACTTGGCATATGTTGGGTATATAAAACCGTAATTTCAAACTGCGAATACGTGCAGAGAGCCAGAATTTGGCTCCAAAATATGGCTCAGGCCTCGAAATTAGCATGTTTGGGATATTTTGAAAACTGCAGGGAGCTTTGGGACAAATGTGACCAAACGCCGCTTTCAGTACTTGGCATAAGTTGGGTATAAAAAGTCATAATTTCAAACTGCGAATACGTGCAGAGAGCCAGAATTTGGCTCCAAAATATGGCTCAGGCCTTGAAATTGAGATGTTTGGGATATTTTGAAAACTGTAGGAGGGATTGGGACAGATGTGACCAATCGCCGCTTTTAGTACTTGGCTTTGGTTGGGTATAAAAAGTCTTAATTTCAAACTGCGAATATGTGCAGAGAGCCAGAATTTGGTTCCAAAATATGGCTCAGGCCTCGAAATTGGGATATTTGGGATATTTTGAAAACTGCAGGGGAGTTTGTGCAAAATGTGACTCACTGCTGCTTTCAGTACTTGGAAGATGTTGGGTAAAAAAGTCGTAATTTCAAACTGCGAATATGTGCAGAGAGCCAGAATATGGCTACAAAATATGGCTCAGGCCTCGAAATTGGGATGTTTGGGATATTTTGAAAGCTACAGGGGAGTTTGCGCAAATTGTGACTCACTGCCACTTTCAGTACTTGGCATATGTTGGGTATAAAAAGTCGCAATATCAAAATATGAATACGTGCAGAGAGCCAGACGTTGGCTCCAAAATATGACTCAGGCCTCGATATTGGGATGTTTGGTATATTTAGAAAACTGCAGGGAGGTTTGGGACAAATGTGACCAAACGCCGCTTTCAGTACTTGGAATATGTTGGGCATAAAAAATTCGCAATTTCAAACTGCGAATACGTGCAGAGAGCCTGAATTTGGCTCCAAAATATGGCTCAGGCCTCGAAATTGGGATATTTGGGATATTTCGAAAACTGCAGGGGAGTTTGTGCAAAATGTGACTCACTGCCGCTTTCAGGACTTGGCATATGTTGGGTATAAAAAGTCGTAATTTGAATCTGCGAATACGTGCAGAGAGCCAGAATTTGGCTCCAAACTATGCCTCAGGCCTCGAAATTGGGATATTTGGGATATTTTGAAAACTGCAGGGAGGTTTCGGACAAATGTGACCAAACGCCGCTTTCAGTACTTGGCATTTGTTGGGTATAAAAAGTCGTAATTTCAAACTGCGAATACGTGCTGAGAGCCAGAATTTGCCTCCAAAACATGGTTCAGGCCTCGAAATTGAGATGTTTAGGATATTTTGAAAACTGCAGGGGAGATTGGGACAAATGTGACCAAACGCCGCTTTCAGTACTTAGCATATTATGAGTATAAAATTCGCAATTTCAAACTGCGAATAAGTGCAAAGAACCAGAATTTGGCTCCAAAATATGCCTCAGGCCTCGAAATTGGGATATTTGGGATATTTTAAAAACTGCAGGGAGGTTTGGGACATTTGTGACCAAACGCCGCTTCAACGTACTTGGCATATGTTGGATATAAAAAGTCGTAATTTCAAACTGCGAGTACGTGCAGAGAGCCAAAATTTGGCTCCAAAATATGGCTCAGGCCTCGAAATTGGGATTTTTGGGATACTTCGAAAACTGCAGGGGAGTTTGTGCGATATGTGACTAACTGCCGCATTCAGTACTTGGCATATGTTGGGTATAAAAAGTCGTAATATCAAAATATGAATACGTGCAGAGAGCCAGACGTTGGCTCCAAATAATGACTCAGGCCTCGATATTGGGATGTTTGGGATATTTAGAAAATTGCAGGGAGGATTGGGACAAATTTCACCAAACGCCGCTTACAGTACTTAGCATATGTTGGGTATATAAAGCCATAATTTCAAACTGCGAATACGTGCAGAGAACCAGAATTTGGCTCCAAAATATGGCTCAGGCCTCGAAATTGGGATGTTTGGGATATTTTGAAAACTGCAGGGGGGATTGAGACAAGTGTGACCAAACGCATTGGCATATATTGGGTATAAAAAAGTCGTAATTTCAAAATGCGAATTGGTGCAGAGAGCCAGAATTTGGCTCCAAAATATGGCTCAGACCTCGAAATTGGGATATTTGGGGTATTTTGAAAACTGCAGGGGTGTTTGTGCAAAATGTGACTCACTGCTGCTTTGAGTACTTGGAAGATGTTGGGTATAAAAGTCATAATTTCAAACTGCGAATAAGTGCAGAGAGCCAGAATTTGGCTCCAAAATATGGCTCAGGCCTCGAAATTGGGATGTTTGGGATATTTTGAAAACTGCAGGGGAGTTTGCGCAAATTGTGACTCACTGCCACTTTCAGTACTTGGCATATGTTGGGAATAAAAAGTCGTAATATCAAAATATGAATACGTGCAGAGAGCCAGACGTTGGCTCCAAATAATGACTCAGGCCTCGATATTGGGATGTTTGGGATATTTAGAAAATTGCAGGGAGGATTGGGACAAATGTGATCAAACGCCGCTTTCAGTACTTGGCATATGTTGGGTATAAAAAAAGTCACAATTTCAAACTGCGAATACGTGCAAAGAGCCAGAATTTGGCTCCAAAACATGGCTAAGGCCTCGAAATTGGGATATTTGGGATATTTTCAAAACTGCAGGGGAGTTTGTGCAAAATGTGACTCACTGCTGCTTTCAGTACTAGGCATATATTGGGTATAAAAAGTCATAAATTCAATCAGCGAATATGTGCAGAGAGCGAGAATTTGGCTCTAAAATATGGCTCAGGCCTCGAAATTGGGATATTTGGGATATTTCGAAAACTGCAGGGGAGTTTGTGCAAAATGTGACTCACTGTCACTTTCAGGACTTGGCATATGTTGGGTATAAAAAGTCATAAATTCAATCAGCGAATACGTGCATAGAGCCAGAATTTGGCTCCAAAATATGGCTCAGGCCTCGAAATTGGGATGTTCGGGATATTTTGAAAACTGCAGGGAGGTTTGGGACAAATATGACCAAACGCCGCTTTCAGTACTTGGCATAAGTTGGGTATAAAAAGTCATAATTTCAAACTGCGAATACGTGCAGAGAGCCAGAATTTGGCTACAAAATATGGCTCAGGCCTTGAAATTGAGATGTTTGGGATATATTGAAAACTGTAGGGGGGATTGGGACAGATGTGACCAAACGCCGCTTTTAGTACTTGGCATATGATGGGTATAAAAAGTCGTAATTTCAAACTGCGAATATGTGCAGAGAGCCAGAATTTGGCTCCAAAATATGGCTCAGGCCACGAAATTGGGATATTTGGGATATTTTGAAAACTGCAGGGGAGTTTGTTCAAAATGTGACTCACTGCTGCTTTCAGTACTTGGAAGATGTTGGGTAAAAAAGTCGTTATTTCAAACAGCGAATACGTGAAGAGAGCCAGAATTTGGCTACAAAATATGGCTCAGGCCTCGAAATTGGGATGTTTGGGATATTTTGAAAACTGCAGGGGACTTTGCGCAAATTGTGACTCACTGCCACTTTCAGTACTTGGCATATGTTGGGTATAAAAACTCGCAATATCAAAATATGAATACGTGCATAGAGCCAGACGTTGGCTCCAAAATATGACTCAGGCCTCGATATTGGGATGTTTGGGATATTTAGAAAACTGCAGGGAGGTTTGGGACAAATGAGACCAAACGCCGCTTTCAGCACTTGGCATATGTTGGGCATAAAAAATTCGCAATTTCAAACTGCGAATACGTGCAGAGAGTCTGAATTTGGCTCCAAAATATGGCTCAGGCCTCGAAATTGGGATATTTGGGATATTTCGAAAACTGCAGGGGGAGTTTGTACAAAATGTGACTCACTGCCGCTTTCAGGACTTGGCATATGTTGGGTATAAAAAGTCATAAATTCAATCAGCGAATACGTGCATAGAGCCAGAATTTGGCTCCAAAATATGGCTCAGGCCTCGAAATTGGGATGTTCGGGATATTTTGAAAACTTCAGGGAGATTGGGACAAATATGACCAAACGTCGCTTTCAGTACTTGGCATATGATGGGTATAAAAAGTCGTAATTTCAAACTGCGAATAAGTGCAAAGAACCAGAATTTGGCTCCAAAATATGCCTCAGGCCTCGAAATTGGGATATTTGGGATATTTTAAAAACTGCAGGGAGGTTTGGGACATTTGTGACCAAACGCCGCTTCAACGTACTTGGCATATGTTGGATATAAAAAGTCGTAATTTCAAACTGCGAGTACGTGCAGAGAGCCAAAATTTGGCTCCAAAATATGGCTCAGGCCTCGAAATTGGGATTTTTGGGATATTTCGAAAACTGCAGGGGAGTTTGTGCGAAATGTGACTAACTGCCGCATTCAGGACTTGGCTTATGTTGGGTATAAAATGTCGTAATTTCAAACAGCGAACACGTGCATAGAGCCAGAATTTGGCTCCAAAATATGGCTCAGGCCTCGAAATTAGGATGTTTGGGATATTTCGAAAACTGCAGGGGGGGGGTTTGTGACAAATGTCACCAAAAGCCGCTTTCAGTACTTAGCATATGTTGGGTATATAATGCCATAATTTCAAACTGCGAATACGTGCAGAGAGCCAGAATTTGGCTCCAAAATATGGCTCAGGCCTCGAAATTGTGATGTTTGGGATATTTTGAAAACTGCAGGGGGGATTGAGACAAATGTGACCAAACGCATTGGCATATATTGGGTATAATCAAGTCGTAATTTCAAAATGCGAATACGTGCAGAGAGCCAGAATTTGGCTCCAAAATATGGCTCAGACCTCGAAATATGGATATTTGGGGTATTTTGAAAACTGCAGGGGTGTTTGTGCAAAATGTGACTCTTTGCTGCTTTGAGTACTTGGAAGATGTTGGGTATAAAAGTCGTAATTTCAAACTGCGAATAAGTGCAAAGAACCAGAATTTGGCTCCAAAATATGCCTCAGGCCTCGATATTGGGATGTTTGGGATATTTAGAAAATTGCAGGGAGGATTGGGACAAATGTGACCAAACGCCGCTTTCAGTACTTGGCATATGTTGGGTATAAAAAAGTCGCAATTTCAAACTGCGAATACGTGCAAAGAGCCAGATTTTGGCTCCAAAACATGGCTAAGGCCTCGAAATTGGGATATTTGGGATATTTTCAAAACTGCAGGGGAGTTTGTGCAAAATGTGACTCACTGCTGCTTTCAGTACTAGGCATATATTGGGTATAAAAAGTCGTAATTTCAAACTGCGAATATGTGCAGAGAGCCAGAATTTGGCTCCAAAATATGGCTCAGGCCTCGAAATTGGGATATTTGGGATATTTCGAAAACTGCAGGGGAGTTTGTGCAAAATGTGACTCACTGTCACTTTCAGGACTTGGCATATGTTGGGTATAAAAAGTCATAAATTCAATCAGCGAATACGTGCATAGAGCCAGAATTTGGCTCCAAAATATGGCTCAGGCCTCGAAATTGGGATGTTTGGGATATTTTGAAAACTTCAGGGAGGTTTGGGACAAATATGACCAAACGTCGCTTTCAGTACTTGGCATTTGTTGGGTATATAAAACCGTAATTTCAAACTGCGAATACGTGCAGAGAGCCAGAATATGGCTCCAAAATATGGCTCAGGCCTCGAAATTAGCATGTTTGGGATATTTTGAAAACTGCAGGAAGCTTTGGGACAAATGTGACCAAACGCCGATTTCAGTACTTGGCATAAGTTGGGTATAAAAAGTCGTAATTTCAAACTGCGAATATGTGCAGAGAGCCAGAATTTGGTTCCAAAATATGGCTCAGGCCTCGAAATTGGGATATTTGGGATATTTTGAAAACTGCAGGGGAGTTTGTGCAAAATGTGACTCACTGCTGCTTTCAGTACTTGGAAGATGTTGGGTAAAAAAGTCGTAATTTCAAACTGCGAATATGTGCAGAGAGCCAAAATATGGCTACAAAATATGGCTCAGGCCTCGAAATTGGGTTGTTTGGGATATTTTGAAAACTGCAGGGGAGTTTGCGCAAATTGTGACTCACTGCCACTTTCAGTACTTGGCATATGTTGGGTATAAAAACTCGCAATATCAAAATATGAATACGTGCAGAGAGCCAGACGTTGGCTCCAAAATATGACTCAGGCCTCGATATTGGGATGTTTGGGATATTTAGAAAACTGCAGGGAGGTTTGGGACAAATGTCCCAAACGCCGCTTTCAGCACTTGGCATATGTTGGGGATAAAAAATTCGCAATTTCAAACTGCGAATACGTGCAGAGAGCCAGAATTTGGCTACAAAATATGGCTCAGGCCTTGAAATTGAGATGTTTGGGATATATTGAAAACTGTAGGGGGGATTGGGACAGATGTGACCAAACGCCGCTTTTAGTACTTGGCATATGATGGGTATAAAAAGTCGTAATTTCAAACTGCGAATATGTGCAGAGAGCCAGAATTTGGCTCCTAAATATGGCTCAGGCCACGAAATTGGGATATATGGGATATATTGAAAACTGCAGGGGAGTTTGTGCAAAATGTGACTCACTGCTGCTTTCAGTACTTGGAAGATGTTGGGTAAAAAAGTCGTTATTTCAAACTGCGAATACGTGCAGAGAGCCAGAATTTGGCTACAAAATATGGCTCAGGCCTCGAAATTGGGATGTTTGGGATATTTTGAAAACTGCAGGGGACTTTGCGCAAATTGTGACTCACTGCCACTTTCAGTACTTGGCATATGTTGGGTATAAAAACTCGCAATATCAAAATATGAATACGTGCATAGAGCCAGACGTTGTCTCCAAAATATGACTCAGGCCTAGATATTGGGATGTTTGGGATATTTAGAAAACTGCAGGGAGGTTTGGGACAAATGTGACCAAACGCCGCTTTCAGCACTTGGCATATGTTGGGCATAAAAAATTCGCAATTTCAAACTGCGAATACGTGCAGAGAGTCTGAATTTGGCTCCAAAATATGGCTCAGGCCTCGAAATTGGGATATTTGGGATATTTCGAAAACTGCAGGGGAGTTTGTACAAAATGTGACTCACTGCCGCTTTCAGGACTTGGCATATGTTGGGTATAAAAAGTCGTAATTTCAATCTGCGAATACGTGCAGAGAGCCAGAATTTGGCTCCAAAATATGCCTCAGGCCTCGAAATTGGGATATTTGGGATATTTTGAAAACTGCAGGGAGGTTTCGGACAAATGTGACCAAACGCCGCTTTCAGTACTTGGCATTTGTTGGGTATAAAAAGTCGTAATTTCAAACTGCGAATACGTGCTGAGAGCCAGAATTTGGCTACAAAATATGGCTCAGGCCTTGAAATTGAGATGTTTGGGATATATTGAAAACTGTAGGGGGGATTGGGACAGATGTGACCAAACGCCGCTTTTAGTACTTGGCATATGATGGGTATAAAAAGTCGTAATTTCAAACTGCGAGTACGTGCAGAGAGCCAGAATTTGCCTCCAAAACATGGTTCAGGCCTCGAAATTGAGATGTTTAGGATATTTTGAAAACTGCAGGGGAGATTGGGACAAATGTGACCAAACGCCGCTTTCAGTACTTAGCATATTATGAGTATAAAATTCGCAATTTCAAACTGCGAATAAGTGCAAAGAACCAGAATTTGGCTCCAAAATATGCCTCAGGCCTCGAAATTGGGATATTTGGGATATTTTAAAAACTGCAGGGAGGTTTGGGACATTTGTGACCAAACGCCGCTTCAACGTACTTGGCATATGTTGGATATAAAAAGTCGTAATTTCAAACTGCGAGTACGTGCAGAGAGCCAAAATTTGGCTCCAAAATATGGCTCAGGCCTCGAAATTGGGATTTTTGGGATACTTCGAAAACTGCAGGGGAGTTTGTGCGATATGTGACTAACTGCCGCATTCAGGACTTGGCTTATGTTGGGTATAAAATGTCGTAATTTCAAACAGCGAACACGTGCATAGAGCCAGAATTTGGCTCCAAAATATGGCTCAGGCCTCGAAATTAGGATGTTTGGGATATTTCGAAAACTGCAGGGGGGGTTTGGGACAAATTTCACCAAACGCCGCTTTCAGTACTTAGCATATGTTGGGTATATAAAGCCATAATTTCAAACTGCGAATACGTGCAGAGAACCAGAATTTGGCTCCAAAATATGGCTCAGGCCTCGAAATTGGGATGTTTGGGATATTTTGAAAACTGCAGGGGGGATTGAGACAAGTGTGACCAAACGCATTGGCATATATTGGGTATAAAAAAGTCGTAATTTCAAAATGCGAATTCGTGCAGAGAGCCAGAATTTGGCTCCAAAATATGGCTCAGACCTCGAAATTGGGATATTTGGGGTATTTTGAAAACTGCAGGGGTGTTTGTGCAAAATGTGACTCACTGCTGCTTTGAGTACTTGGAAGATGTTGGGTATAAAAGTCATAATTTCAAACTGCGAATAAGTGCAGAGAGCCAGAATTTGGCTCCAAAATATGGCTCAGGCCTCGAAATTGGGATGTTTGGGATATTTTGAAAACTGCAGGGGAGTTTGCGCAAATTGTGACTCACTGCCACTTTCAGTACTTGGCATATGTTGGGTATAAAAAGTCGTAATATCAAAATATGAATACGTGCAGAGAGCCAGACGTTGGCTCCAAATAATGACTCAGGCCTCGATATTGGGATGTTTGGGATATTTAGAAAACTGCAGGGAGGTTTGGGACAAATGTGACCAAACGCCGCTTTCAGCACTTGGCATATGTTGGGCATAAAAAATTCGCAATTTCAAACTGCGAATACGTGCAGAGAGTCTGAATTTGGCTCCAAAATATGGCTCAGGCCTCGAAATTGGGATATTTGGGATATTTCGAAAACTGCAGGGGAGTTTGTGCAAAATGTGACTCACTGCCGCTTTCAGGACATGGCATATGTTGGGTATAAAAAGTCGTAATTTCAATCTGCGAATACGTGCAGAGAGCCAGAATTTGGCTCCAAAATATGCCTCAGGCCTCGAAATTGGGATATTTGGGATATTTTGAAAACTGCAGGGAGGTTTCGGACAAATGTGACCAAACGCCGCTTTCAGTACTTGGCATTTGTTGGGTTTAAAAAGTCGTAATTTCAAACTGCGAATACGTGCTGAGAGCCAGAATTTGCCTCCAAAATATGGTTCAGGCCTCGAAATTGAGATGTTTAGGATATTTTGAAAACTGCAGGGGAGTTTGCGCAAATTGTGACTCATTGCCACTTTCAGTTCTTGGCATATGTTGGGAATAAAAAGTCGTAATATCAAAATATGAATACGTGCAGAGAGCCAGACGTTGGCTCCAAATAATGACTCAGGCCTCGATATTGGGATGTTTGGGATATTTAGAAAATTGCAGGGAGGATTGGGACAAATGTGACCAAACGCCGCTTTCAGTACTTGGCATATGTTGGGTATAAAAAAGTCACAATTTCAAACTGCGAATACGTGCAAAGAGCCAGAATTTGGCTCCAAAACATGGCTAAGGCCTCGAAATTGGGATATTTGGGATATTTTCAAAACTGCAGGAGAGTTTGTGCAAAATGTGACTCACTGCTGCTTTCAGTACTAGGCATATATTGGGTATAAAAAGTCGTAATTTCAATCTGCGAATATGTGCAGAGAGCGAGAATTTGGCTCTAAAATATGGCTCAGGCCTCGAAATTGGGATATTTGGGATATTTCGAAAACTGCAGGGGAGTTTGTGCAAAATGTGACTCACTGTCACTTTCAGGACTTGGCATATGTTTGGTATAAAAAGTCATAAATTCAATCAGCGAATACGTGCATAGAGCCAGAATTTGGCTCCAAAATATGGCTCAGGCCTCGAAATTGGGATGTTCGGGATATTTTGAAAACTGCAGGGAGGTTTGGGACAAATATGACCAAACGTCGCTTTCAGTACTTGGCATATGTTGGGTATATAAAACCGTAATTTCAAACTGCGAATACGTGCAGAGAGCCAGAATTTGGCTCCAAAATATGGCTCAGGCCTCGAAATTAGCATATTTGGGATATTTTGAAAACTGCAGGGAGCTTTAGGACAAATGTGACCAAACGCCGCTTTCAGTACTTGGCATAAGTTGGGTATAAAAAGTCATAATTTCAAACTGCGAATACGTGCAGAGAGCCAGAATTTGGCTACAAAATATGGCTCAGGCCTTGAAATTGAGATGTTTGGGATATATTGAAAACTGTAGGGGGGATTGGGACAGATGTGACCAAACGCCGCTTTTAGTACTTGGCATATGATGGGTATAAAAAGTCGTAATTTCAAACTGCGAATATGTGCAGAGAGCCAGAATTTGGCTCCAAAATATGGCTCAGGCCTCGAAATTGGGATATTTGGGATATTTTGAAAACTACAGGGGAGTTTGTGCAAAATGTGACTCACTGCTGCTTTCAGTACTTGGAAGATGTTGGGTAAAAAAGTCGTTATTTCAAACTGCGAATACGTGCAGAGAGCCAGAATTTGGCTACAAAATATGGCTCAGGCCTCGAAATTGGGATATTTGGGATATTTTGAAAACTGCAGGGGACTTTGCGCAAATTGTGACTCACTGCCACTTTCAGTACTTGGCATATGTTGGATATAAAAACTCGCAATATCAAAATATGAATACGTGCATAGAGCCAGACGTTGGCTCCAAAATATGACTCAGGCCTCGATATTGGGATGTTTGGGATATTTAGAAAACTGCAGGGAGGTTTGGGACAAATGTGACCAAACGCCGCTTTCAGCACTTGGCATATGTTGGGCATAAAAAATTCGCAATTTCAAACTGCGAATACGTGCAGAGAGTCTGAATTTGGCTCCAAAATATGTCTCAGGCCTCGAAATTGGGATATTTGGGATATTTCGAAAACTGCAGGGGAGTTTGTGCAAAATGTGACTCACTGCCGCTTTCAGGACATGGCATATGTTGGGTATAAAAAGTCGTAATTTCAATCTGCGAATACGTGCAGAGAGCCAGAATTTGGCTCCAAAATATGCCTCAGGCCTCGAAATTGGGATATTTGGGATATTTTGAAAACTGCAGGGAGGTTTCGGACAAATGTGACCAAACGCCGCTTTCAGTACTTGGCATTTGTTGGGTATAAAAAGTCGTAATTTCAAACTGCGAATACGTGCTGAGAGCCAGAATTTGCCTCCAAAATATGGTTCAGGCCTCGAAATTGAGATGTTTAGGATATTTTGAAAACTGCAGGGGAGTTTGCGCAAATTGTGACTCATTGCCACTTTCAGTTCTTGGCATATGTTGGGAATAAAAAGTCGTAATATCAAAATATGAATACGTGCAGAGAGCCAGACGTTGGCTCCAAATAATGACTCAGGCCTCGATATTGGGATGTTTGGGATATTTAGAAAATTGCAGGGAGGATTGGGACAAATGTGACCAAACGCCGCTTTCAGTACTTGGCATATGTTGGGTATAAAAAAGTCACAATTTCAAACTGCGAATACGTGCAAAGAGCCAGAATTTGGCTCCAAAACATGGCTAAGGCCTCGAAATTGGGATATTTGGGATATTTTCAAAACTGCAGGAGAGTTTGTGCAAAATGTGACTCACTGCTGCTTTCAGTACTAGGCATATATTGGGTATAAAAAGTCGTAATTTCAATCTGCGAATATGTGCAGAGAGCGAGAATTTGGCTCTAAAATATGGCTCAGGCCTCGAAATTGGGATATTTGGGATATTTCGAAAACTGCAGGGGAGTTTGTGCAAAATGTGACTCACTGTCACTTTCAGGACTTGGCATATGTTTGGTATAAAAAGTCATAAATTCAATCAGCGAATACGTGCATAGAGCCAGAATTTGGCTCCAAAATATGGCTCAGGCCTCGAAATTGGGATGTTCGGGATATTTTGAAAACTGCAGGGAGGTTTGGGACAAATATGACCAAACGTCGCTTTCAGTACTTGGCATATGTTGGGTATATAAAACCGTAATTTCAAACTGCGAATACGTGCAGAGAGCCAGAATTTGGCTCCAAAATATGGCTCAGGCCTCGAAATTAGCATATTTGGGATATTTTGAAAACTGCAGGGAGCTTTAGGACAAATGTGACCAAACGCCGCTTTCAGTACTTGGCATAAGTTGGGTATAAAAAGTCATAATTTCAAACTGCGAATACGTGCAGAGAGCCAGAATTTGGCTACAAAATATGGCTCAGGCCTTGAAATTGAGATGTTTGGGATATATTGAAAACTGTAGGGGGGATTGGGACAGATGTGACCAAACGCCGCTTTTAGTACTTGGCATATGATGGGTATAAAAAGTCGTAATTTCAAACTGCGAATATGTGCAGAGAGCCAGAATTTGGCTCCAAAATATGGCTCAGGCCTCGAAATTGGGATATTTGGGATATTTTGAAAACTGCAGGGGAGTTTGTGCAAAATGTGACTCACTGCTGCTTTCAGTACTTGGAAGATGTTGGGTAAAAAAGTCGTTATTTCAAACTGCGAATACGTGCAGAGAGCCAGAATTTGGCTACAAAATATGGCTCAGGCCTCGAAATTGGGATATTTGGGATATTTTGAAAACTGCAGGGGACTTTGCGCAAATTGTGACTCACTGCCACTTTCAGTACTTGGCATATGTTGGATATAAAAACTCGCAATATCAAAATATGAATACGTGCATAGAGCCAGACGTTGGCTCCAAAATATGACTCAGGCCTCGATATTGGGATGTTTGGGATATTTAGAAAACTGCAGGGAGGTTTGGGACAAATGTGACCAAACGCCGCTTTCAGCACTTGGCATATGTTGGGCATAAAAAATTCGCAATTTCAAACTGCGAATACGTGCAGAGAGTCTGAATTTGGCTCCAAAATATGGCTCAGGCCTCGAAATTGGGATATTTGGGATATTTCGAAAACTGCAGGGGAGTTTGTGCAAAATGTGACTCACTGCCGCTTTCGGGACTTGGCATATGTTGGGTATAAAAAGTCGTAATTTCAATCAGCGAATACGTGCAGAGAGCCAGAATTTGGCTCCAAAATATGCCTCAGGCCTCGAAATTGGGATATTTGGGATATTTTGAAAACTGCAGGGAGGTTTCGGACAAATGTGACCAAACGCCGCTGTCAGTACTTGGCATTTGTTGGGTATAAAAAGTCGTAATTTCACACTGCGAATACGTGCTGAGAGCCAGAATTTGCCTCCAAAATATGGTTCAGGCCTCGAAATTGAGATGTTAAGGATATTTTGAAAACTGCAGGGGAGTTTGCGCAAATTGTGACTCACTGCCACTTTCAGTACTTGGCATATGTTGGGAATAAAAAGTCGTAATATCAAAATATGAATACGTGCAGAGAGCCAGACGTTGGCTCCAAATAATGACTCAGGCCTCGATATTGGGATGTTTGGGATATTTAGAAAATTGCAGGGAGGATTGGGACAAATGTGATCAAACGCCGCTTTCAGTACTTGGCATATGTTGGGTATAAAAAAGTCACAATTTCAAACTGCGAATACGTGCAAAGAGCCAGAATTTGGCTCCAAAACATGGCTAAGGCCTCGAAATTGGGATATTTGGGATATTTTCAAAACTGCAGGGGAGTTTGTGCAAAATGTGACTCACTGCTGCTTTCAGTACTAGGCATATATTGGGTATAAAAAGTCGTAATTTCAAACTGCGAATATGTGCAGAGAGCGAGAATTTGGCTCTAAAATATGGCTCAGGCCTCGAAATTGGGATATTTGGGATATTTCGAGAACTGCAGGGGAGTTTGTGCAAAATGTGACTCACTGTCACTTTCAGGACTTGGCATATGTTGGGTATAAAAAGTCATAAATTCAATCAGCGAATACGTGCATAGAGCCAGAATTTGGCTCCAAAATATGGCTCAGGCCTCGAAATTGGGATGTTCGGGATATTTTGAAAACTGCAGGGAGGTTTGGGACAAATATGACCAAACGTCGCTTTCAGTACTTGGCATATGTTGGGTATATAAAACCGTAATTTCAAACTGCGAATACGTGCAGAGAGCCAGAATTTGGCTCCAAAATATGGCTCAGGCCACGAAATTGGGATATTTGGGATATTTTGAAAACTGCAGGGGAGTTTGTGCAAAATGTGACTCACTGCTGCTTTCAGTACTTGGAAGATGTTGGGTAAAAAAGTCGTTATTTCAAACAGCGAATACGTGCAGAGAGCCAGAATTTGGCTACAAAATATGGCTCAGGCCTCGAAATTGGGATGTTTGGGATATTTTGAAAACTGCAGGGGACTTTGCGCAAATTGTGACTCACTGCCACTTTCAGTACTTGGCATATGTTGGGTATAAAAACTCGCAATATCAAAATATGAATACGTGCATAGAGCCAGACGTTGGCTCCAAAATATGACTCAGGCCTCGATATTGGGATGTTTGGGATATTTAGAAAACTGCAGGGAGGTTTGGGACAAATGAGACCAAACGCCGCTTTCAGCACTTGGCATATGTTGGGCATAAAAAATTCGCAATTTCAAACTGCGAATACGTGCAGAGAGTCTGAATTTGGCTCCAAAATATGGCTCAGGCCTCGAAATTGGGATATTTGGGATATTTCGAAAACTGCAGGGGGAGTTTGTACAAAATGTGACTCACTGCCGCTTTCAGGACTTGGCATATGTTGGGTATAAAAAGTCGTAATTTCAATCTGCGAATACGTGCTGAGAGCCAGAATTTGGCTACAAAATATGGCTCAGGCCTTGAAATTGAGATGTTTTGGATATATTGAAAACTGTAGGGGGGATTGGGACAGATGTGACCAAACGCCGCTTTTAGTACTTGGCATATGATGGGTATAAAAAGTCGTAATTTCAAACTGCGAATAAGTGCAAAGAACCAGAATTTGGCTCCAAAATATGCCTCAGGCCTCGAAATTGGGATATTTGGGATATTTTAAAAACTGCAGGGAGGTTTGGGACATTTGTGACCAAACGCCGCTTCAACGTACTTGGCATATGTTGGATATAAAAAGTCGTAATTTCAAACTGCGAGTACGTGCAGAGAGCCAAAATTTGGCTAAAAAATATGGCTCAGGCCTCGAAATTGGGATTTTTGGGATATTTCGAAAACTGCAGGGGAGTTTGTGCGAAATGTGACTAACTGCCGCATTCAGGACTTGGCTTATGTTGGGTATAAAATGTCGTAATTTCAAACAGCGAACACGTGCATAGAGCCAGAATTTGGCTCCAAAATATGGCTCAGGCCTCGAAATTAGGATGTTTGGGATATTTCGAAAACTGCAGGGGGGGTTTGTGACAAATGTCACCAAAAGCCGCTTTCAGTACTTAGCATATGTTGGGTATATAAAGCCATAATTTCAAACTGCGAATACGTGCAGAGAGCCAGAATTTGGCTCCAAAATATGGCTCAGGCCTCGAAATTGTGATGTTTGGGATATTTTGAAAACTGCAGGGGGGATTGAGACAAATGTGACCAAACGCATTGGCATATATTGGGTATAATCAAGTCGTAATTTCAAAATGCGAATACGTGCAGAGAGCCAGAATTTGGCTCCAAAATATGGCTCAGACCTCGAAATATGGATATTTGGGGTATTTTGAAAACTGCAGGGGTGTTTGTGCAAAATGTGACTCTTTGCTGCTTTGAGTACTTGGAAGATGTTGGGTATAAAAGTCGTAATTTCAAACTGCGAATACGTGCAGAGAGCCAGAATTTGGCTCCAAAATATGGCTCAGGCCTCGAAATTGGGATGTTTGGGATATTTTGAAAACTGCAGGGGAGTTTGCGCAAATTGTGACTCACTGCCACTTTCAGTACTTGGCATATGTTGGGTATAAAAAGTCGTAATATCAAAATATGAATACGTGCAGAGAGCCAGACGTTGGCTCCAAATAATGACTCAGGCCTCGATATTGGGATGTTTGGGATATTTAGAAAATTGCAGGGAGGATTGGGACAAATGTGACCAAACGCCGCTTTCAGTACTTGGCATATGTTGGGTATATAAAACCGTAATTTCAAACTGCGAATACGTGCAGAGAGCCAGAATTTGGCTCCAAAATATGGCTCAGGCCTCGAAATTAGCATGTTTGGGATATTTTGAAAACTGCAGGGAGCTTTGGGACAAATGTGACCAAACGCCGCTTTCAGTACTTGGCATAAGTTGGGTATAAAAAGTCATAATTTCAAACTGCGAATACGTGCAGAGAGCCAGAATTTGGCTACAAAATATGGCTCAGGCCTTGAAATTGAGATGTTTGGGATATTTTGAAAACTGTAGGAGGGATTGGGACAGATGTGACCAAACGCCGCTTTTAGTACTTGGCATATGTTGGGTATAAAAAGTCTTAATTTCAAACTGCGAATATGTGCAGAGAGCCAGAATTTGGTTCCAAAATATGGCTCAGGCCTCGAAATTGGGATATTTGGGATATTTTGAAAACTGCAGGGGAGTTTGTGCAAAATGTGACTCACTGCTGCTTTCAGTACTTGGAAGATGTTGGGTAAAAAAGTCGTAATTTCAAACTGCGAATACGTGCAGAGAGCCAGAATTTGGCTACAAAATATGGCTCAGGCCTCGAAATTGGGATGTTTGGGATATTTTGAAAACTACAGGGGACTTTGCGCAAATTGTGACTCACTGCCACTTTCAGTACTTGGCATATGTTGGGTATAAAAACTCGCAATATCAAAATATGAATACGTGCATAGAGCCAGACGTTGGCTCCAAAATATGACTCAGGCCTCGATATTGGGATGTTTGGGATATTTAGAAAACTGCAGGGAGGTTTGGGACAAATGTGACCAAACGCCGCTTTCAGCACTTGGCATATGTTGGGCATAAAAAATTCGCAATTTCAAACTGCGAATACGTGCAGAGAGTCTGAATTTGGCTCCAAAATATGGCTCAGGCCTCGAAATTGGGATATTTGGGATATTTCGAAAACTGCAGGGGAGTTTGTGCAAAATGTGACTCACTGCCGCTTTCAGGACATGGCATATGTTGGGTATAAAAAGTCGTAATTTCAATCTGCGAATACGTGCAGAGAGCCAGAATTTGGCTCCAAAATATGCCTCAGGCCTCGAAATTGGGATATTTGGGATATTTTGAAAACTGCAGGGAGGTTTCGGACAAATGTGACCAAACGCCGCTTTCAGTACTTGGCATTTGTTGGGTTTAAAAAGTCGTAATTTCAAACTGCGAATACGTGCTGAGAGCCAGAATTTGCCTCCAAAATATGGTTCAGGCCTCGAAATTGAGATGTTTAGGATATTTTGAAAACTGCAGGGGAGTTTGCGCAAATTGTGACTCATTGCCACTTTCAGTTCTTGGCATATGTTGGGAATAAAAAGTCGTAATATCAAAATATGAATACGTGCAGAGAGCCAGACGTTGGCTCCAAATAATGACTCAGGCCTCGATATTGGGATGTTTGGGATATTTAGAAAATTGCAGGGAGGATTGGGACAAATGTGACCAAACGCCGCTTTCAGTACTTGGCATATGTTGGGTATAAAAAAGTCACAATTTCAAACTGCGAATACGTGCAAAGAGCCAGAATTTGGCTCCAAAACATGGCTAAGGCCTCGAAATTGGGATATTTGGGATATTTTCAAAACTGCAGGAGAGTTTGTGCAAAATGTGACTCACTGCTGCTTTCAGTACTAGGCATATATTGGGTATAAAAAGTCGTAATTTCAATCTGCGAATATGTGCAGAGAGCGAGAATTTGGCTCTAAAATATGGCTCAGGCCTCGAAATTGGGATATTTGGGATATTTCGAAAACTGCAGGGGAGTTTGTGCAAAATGTGACTCACTGTCACTTTCAGGACTTGGCATATGTTTGGTATAAAAAGTCATAAATTCAATCAGCGAATACGTGCATAGAGCCAGAATTTGGCTCCAAAATATGGCTCAGGCCTCGAAATTGGGATGTTCGGGATATTTTGAAAACTGCAGGGAGGTTTGGGACAAATATGACCAAACGTCGCTTTCAGTACTTGGCATATGTTGGGTATATAAAACCGTAATTTCAAACTGCGAATACGTGCAGAGAGCCAGAATTTGGCTCCAAAATATGGCTCAGGCCTCGAAATTAGCATATTTGGGATATTTTGAAAACTGCAGGGAGCTTTAGGACAAATGTGACCAAACGCCGCTTTCAGTACTTGGCATAAGTTGGGTATAAAAAGTCATAATTTCAAACTGCGAATACGTGCAGAGAGCCAGAATTTGGCTACAAAATATGGCTCAGGCCTTGAAATTGAGATGTTTGGGATATATTGAAAACTGTAGGGGGGATTGGGACAGATGTGACCAAACGCCGCTTTTAGTACTTGGCATATGATGGGTATAAAAAGTCGTAATTTCAAACTGCGAATATGTGCAGAGAGCCAGAATTTGGCTCCAAAATATGGCTCAGGCCTCGAAATTGGGATATTTGGGATATTTTGAAAACTGCAGGGGAGTTTGTGCAAAATGTGACTCACTGCTGCTTTCAGTACTTGGAAGATGTTGGGTAAAAAAGTCGTTATTTCAAACTGCGAATACGTGCAGAGAGCCAGAATTTGGCTACAAAATATGGCTCAGGCCTCGAAATTGGGATATTTGGGATATTTTGAAAACTGCAGGGGACTTTGCGCAAATTGTGACTCACTGCCACTTTCAGTACTTGGCATATGTTGGATATAAAAACTCGCAATATCAAAATATGAATACGTGCATAGAGCCAGACGTTGGCTCCAAAATATGACTCAGGCCTCGATATTGGGATGTTTGGGATATTTAGAAAACTGCAGGGAGGTTTGGGACAAATGTGACCAAACGCCGCTTTCAGCACTTGGCATATGTTGGGCATAAAAAATTCGCAATTTCAAACTGCGAATACGTGCAGAGAGTCTGAATTTGGCTCCAAAATATGTCTCAGGCCTCGAAATTGGGATATTTGGGATATTTCGAAAACTGCAGGGGAGTTTGTGCAAAATGTGACTCACTGCCGCTTTCAGGACATGGCATATGTTGGGTATAAAAAGTCGTAATTTCAATCTGCGAATACGTGCAGAGAGCCAGAATTTGGCTCCAAAATATGCCTCAGGCCTCGAAATTGGGATATTTGGGATATTTTGAAAACTGCAGGGAGGTTTCGGACAAATGTGACCAAACGCCGCTTTCAGTACTTGGCATTTGTTGGGTATAAAAAGTCGTAATTTCAAACTGCGAATACGTGCTGAGAGCCAGAATTTGCCTCCAAAATATGGCTCAGGCCTCGAAATTAGCATATTTGGGATATTTTGAAAACTGCAGGGAGCTTTAGGACAAATGTGACCAAACGCCGCTTTCAGTACTTGGCATAAGTTGGGTATAAAAAGTCATAATTTCAAACTGCGAATACGTGCAGAGAGCCAGAATTTGGCTACAAAATATGGCTCAGGCCTTGAAATTGAGATGTTTGGGATATATTGAAAACTGTAGGGGGGATTGGGACAGATGTGACCAAACGCCGCTTTTAGTACTTGGCATATGATGGGTATAAAAAGTCGTAATTTCAAACTGCGAATATGTGCAGAGAGCCAGAATTTGGCTCCAAAATATGGCTCAGGCCTCGAAATTGGGATATTTGGGATATTTTGAAAACTGCAGGGGAGTTTGTGCAAAATGTGACTCACTGCTGCTTTCAGTACTTGGAAGATGTTGGGTAAAAAAGTCGTTATTTCAAACTGCGAATACGTGCAGAGAGCCAGAATTTGGCTACAAAATATGGCTCAGGCCTCGAAATTGGGATATTTGGGATATTTTGAAAACTGCAGGGGACTTTGCGCAAATTGTGACTCACTGCCACTTTCAGTACTTGGCATATGTTGGATATAAAAACTCGCAATATCAAAATATGAATACGTGCATAGAGCCAGACGTTGGCTCCAAAATATGACTCAGGCCTCGATATTGGGATGTTTGGGATATTTAGAAAACTGCAGGGAGGTTTGGGACAAATGTGACCAAACGCCGCTTTCAGCACTTGGCATATGTTGGGCATAAAAAATTCGCAATTTCAAACTGCGAATACGTGCAGAGAGTCTGAATTTGGCTCCAAAATATGTCTCAGGCCTCGAAATTGGGATATTTGGGATATTTCGAAAACTGCAGGGGAGTTTGTGCAAAATGTGACTCACTGCCGCTTTCAGGACATGGCATATGTTGGGTATAAAAAGTCGTAATTTCAATCTGCGAATACGTGCAGAGAGCCAGAATTTGGCTCCAAAATATGCCTCAGGCCTCGAAATTGGGATATTTGGGATATTTTGAAAACTGCAGGGAGGTTTCGGACAAATGTGACCAAACGCCGCTTTCAGTACTTGGCATTTGTTGGGTATAAAAAGTCGTAATTTCAAACTGCGAATACGTGCTGAGAGCCAGAATTTGCCTCCAAAATATGGTTCAGGCCTCGAAATTGAGATGTTTAGGATATTTTGAAAACTGCAGGGGAGTTTGCGCAAATTGTGACTCATTGCCACTTTCAGTTCTTGGCATATGTTGGGAATAAAAAGTCGTAATATCAAAATATGAATACGTGCAGAGAGCCAGACGTTGGCTCCAAATAATGACTCAGGCCTCGATATTGGGATGTTTGGGATATTTAGAAAATTGCAGGGAGGATTGGGACAAATGTGACCAAACGCCGCTTTCAGTACTTGGCATATGTTGGGTATAAAAAAGTCACAATTTCAAACTGCGAATACGTGCAAAGAGCCAGAATTTGGCTCCAAAACATGGCTAAGGCCTCGAAATTGGGATATTTGGGATATTTTCAAAACTGCAGGAGAGTTTGTGCAAAATGTGACTCACTGCTGCTTTCAGTACTAGGCATATATTGGGTATAAAAAGTCGTAATTTCAATCTGCGAATATGTGCAGAGAGCGAGAATTTGGCTCTAAAATATGGCTCAGGCCTCGAAATTGGGATATTTGGGATATTTCGAAAACTGCAGGGGAGTTTGTGCAAAATGTGACTCACTGTCACTTTCAGGACTTGGCATATGTTTGGTATAAAAAGTCATAAATTCAATCAGCGAATACGTGCATAGAGCCAGAATTTGGCTCCAAAATATGGCTCAGGCCTCGAAATTGGGATGTTCGGGATATTTTGAAAACTGCAGGGAGGTTTGGGACAAATATGACCAAACGTCGCTTTCAGTACTTGGCATATGTTGGGTATATAAAACCGTAATTTCAAACTGCGAATACGTGCAGAGAGCCAGAATTTGGCTCCAAAATATGGCTCAGGCCTCGAAATTAGCATATTTGGGATATTTTGAAAACTGCAGGGAGCTTTAGGACAAATGTGACCAAACGCCGCTTTCAGTACTTGGCATAAGTTGGGTATAAAAAGTCATAATTTCAAACTGCGAATACGTGCAGAGAGCCAGAATTTGGCTACAAAATATGGCTCAGGCCTTGAAATTGAGATGTTTGGGATATATTGAAAACTGTAGGGGGGATTGGGACAGATGTGACCAAACGCCGCTTTTAGTACTTGGCATATGATGGGTATAAAAAGTCGTAATTTCAAACTGCGAATATGTGCAGAGAGCCAGAATTTGGCTCCAAAATATGGCTCAGGCCTCGAAATTGGGATATTTGGGATATTTTGAAAACTGCAGGGGAGTTTGTGCAAAATGTGACTCACTGCTGCTTTCAGTACTTGGAAGATGTTGGGTAAAAAAGTCGTTATTTCAAACTGCGAATACGTGCAGAGAGCCAGAATTTGGCTACAAAATATGGCTCAGGCCTCGAAATTGGGATATTTGGGATATTTTGAAAACTGCAGGGGACTTTGCGCAAATTGTGACTCACTGCCACTTTCAGTACTTGGCATATGTTGGATATAAAAACTCGCAATATCAAAATATGAATACGTGCATAGAGCCAGACGTTGGCTCCAAAATATGACTCAGGCCTCGATATTGGGATGTTTGGGATATTTAGAAAACTGCAGGGAGGTTTGGGACAAATGTGACCAAACGCCGCTTTCAGCACTTGGCATATGTTGGGCATAAAAAATTCGCAATTTCAAACTGCGAATACGTGCAGAGAGTCTGAATTTGGCTCCAAAATATGGCTCAGGCCTCGAAATTGGGATATTTGGGATATTTCGAAAACTGCAGGGGAGTTTGTGCAAAATGTGACTCACTGCCGCTTTCGGGACTTGGCATATGTTGGGTATAAAAAGTCGTAATTTCAATCAGCGAATACGTGCAGAGAGCCAGAATTTGGCTCCAAAATATGCCTCAGGCCTCGAAATTGGGATATTTGGGATATTTTGAAAACTGCAGGGAGGTTTCGGACAAATGTGACCAAACGCCGCTTTCAGTACTTGGCATTTGTTGGGTATAAAAAGTCGTAATTTCAAACTGCGAATACGTGCTGAGAGCCAGAATTTGCCTCCAAAATATGGTTCAGGCCTCGAAATTGAGATGTTAAGGATATTTTGAAAACTGCAGGGGAGTTTGCGCAAATTGTGACTCACTGCCACTTTCAGTACTTGGCATATGTTGGGAATAAAAAGTCGTAATATCAAAATATGAATACGTGCAGAGAGCCAGACGTTGGCTCCAAATAATGACTCAGGCCTCGATATTGGGATGTTTGGGATATTTAGAAAATTGCAGGGAGGATTGGGACAAATGTGATCAAACGCCGCTTTCAGTACTTGGCATATGTTGGGTATAAAAAAGTCACAATTTCAAACTGCGAATACGTGCAAAGAGCCAGAATTTGGCTCCAAAACATGGCTAAGGCCTCGAAATTGGGATATTTGGGATATTTTCAAAACTGCAGGGGAGTTTGTGCAAAATGTGACTCACTGCTGCTTTCAGTACTAGGCATATATTGGGTATAAAAAGTCGTAATTTCAAACTGCGAATATGTGCAGAGAGCGAGAATTTGGCTCTAAAATATGGCTCAGGCCTCGAAATTGGGATATTTGGGATATTTCGAAAACTGCAGGGGAGTTTGTGCAAAATGTGACTCACTGTCACTTTCAGGACTTGGCATATGTTGGGTATAAAAAGTCATAAATTCAATCAGCGAATACGTGCATAGAGCCAGAATTTGGCTCCAAAATATGGCTCAGGCCTCGAAATTGGGATGTTCGGGATATTTTGAAAACTGCAGGGAGGTTTGGGACAAATATGACCAAACGTCGCTTTCAGTACTTGGCATATGTTGGGTATATAAAACCGTAATTTCAAACTGCGAATACGTGCAGAGAGCCAGAATTTGGCTCCAAAATATGGCTCAGGCCACGAAATTGGGATATTTGGGATATTTTGAAAACTGCAGGGGAGTTTGTGCAAAATGTGACTCACTGCTGCTTTCAGTACTTGGAAGATGTTGGGTAAAAAAGTCGTTATTTCAAACAGCGAATACGTGCAGAGAGCCAGAATTTGGCTACAAAATATGGCTCAGGCCTCGAAATTGGGATGTTTGGGATATTTTGAAAACTGCAGGGGACTTTGCGCAAATTGTGACTCACTGCCACTTTCAGTACTTGGCATATGTTGGGTATAAAAACTCGCAATATCAAAATATGAATACGTGCATAGAGCCAGACGTTGGCTCCAAAATATGACTCAGGCCTCGATATTGGGATGTTTGGGATATTTAGAAAACTGCAGGGAGGTTTGGGACAAATGAGACCAAACGCCGCTTTCAGCACTTGGCATATGTTGGGCATAAAAAATTCGCAATTTCAAACTGCGAATACGTGCAGAGAGTCTGAATTTGGCTCCAAAATATGGCTCAGGCCTCGAAATTGGGATATTTGGGATATTTCGAAAACTGCAGGGGGAGTTTGTACAAAATGTGACTCACTGCCGCTTTCAGGACTTGGCATATGTTGGGTATAAAAAGTCGTAATTTCAATCTGCGAATACGTGCTGAGAGCCAGAATTTGGCTACAAAATATGGCTCAGGCCTTGAAATTGAGATGTTTGGGATATATTGAAAACTGTAGGGGGGATTGGGACAGATGTGACCAAACGCCGCTTTTAGTACTTGGCATATGATGGGTATAAAAAGTCGTAATTTCAAACTGCGAATAAGTGCAAAGAACCAGAATTTGGCTCCAAAATATGCCTCAGGCCTCGAAATTGGGATATTTGGGATATTTTAAAAACTGCAGGGAGGTTTGGGACATTTGTGACCAAACGCCGCTTCAACGTACTTGGCATATGTTGGATATAAAAAGTCGTAATTTCAAACTGCGAGTACGTGCAGAGAGCCAAAATTTGGCTCCAAAATATGGCTCAGGCCTCGAAATTGGGATTTTTGGGATATTTCGAAAACTGCAGGGGAGTTTGTGCGAAATGTGACTAACTGCCGCATTCAGGACTTGGCTTATGTTGGGTATAAAATGTCGTAATTTCAAACAGCGAACACGTGCATAGAGCCAGAATTTGGCTCCAAAATATGGCTCAGGCCTCGAAATTAGGATGTTTGGGATATTTCGAAAACTGCAGGGGGGGTTTGTGACAAATGTCACCAAAAGCCGCTTTCAGTACTTAGCATATGTTGGGTATATAAAGCCATAATTTCAAACTGCGAATACGTGCAGAGAGCCAGAATTTGGCTCCAAAATATGGCTCAGGCCTCGAAATTGTGATGTTTGGGATATTTTGAAAACTGCAGGGGGGATTGAGACAAATGTGACCAAACGCATTGGCATATATTGGGTATAATCAAGTCGTAATTTCAAAATGCGAATACGTGCAGAGAGCCAGAATTTGGCTCCAAAATATGGCTCAGACCTCGAAATATGGATATTTGGGGTATTTTGAAAACTGCAGGGGTGTTTGTGCAAAATGTGACTCTTTGCTGCTTTGAGTACTTGGAAGATGTTGGGTATAAAAGTCGTAATTTCAAACTGCGAATACGTGCAGAGAGCCAGAATTTGGCTCCAAAATATGGCTCAGGCCTCGAAATTGGGATGTTTGGGATATTTTGAAAACTGCAGGGGAGTTTGTCGCAAATTGTGACTCACTGCCACTTTCAGTACTTGGCATATGTTGGGTATAAAAAGTCGTAATATCAAAATATGAATACGTGCAGAGAGCCAGACGTTGGCTCCAAATAATGACTCAGGCCTCGATATTGGGATGTTTGGGATATTTAGAAAATTGCAGGGAGGATTGGGACAAATGTGACCAAACGCCGCTTTCAGTACTTGGCATATGTTGGGTATAAAAAAGTCGCAATTTCAAACTGCGAATACGTGCAAAGAGCCAGATTTTGGCTCCAAAACATGGCGAAGGCCTCGAAATTGGGATATTTGGGATATTTTCAAAACTGCAGGGGAGTTTGTGCAAAATGTGACTCACTGCTGCTTTCAGTACTAGGCATATATTGGGTATAAAAAGTCGTAATTTCAAACTGCGAATATGTGCAGAGAGCCAGAATTTGGCTCCAAAATATGGCTCAGGCCTCGAAATTGGGATATTTGGGATATTTCGAAAACTGCAGGGGAGTTTGTGCAAAATGTGACTCACTGTCACTTTCAGGACTTGGCATATGTTGGGTATAAAAAGTCATAAATTCAATCAGCGAATACGTGCATAGAGCCAGAATTTGGCTCCAAAATATGGCTCAGGCCTCGAAATTAGCATGTTTGGGATATTTTGAAAACTGCAGGAAGCTTTGGGACAAATGTGACCAAACGCCGCTTTCAGTACTTGGCATAAGTTGGGTATAAAAAGTCGTAATTTCAAACTGCGAATATGTGCAGAGAGCCAGAATTTGGTTCCAAAATATGGCTCAGGCCTCGAAATTGGGATATTTGGGATATTTTGAAAACTGCAGGGGAGTTTGTGCAAAATGTGACTCACTGCTGCTTTCAGTACTTGGAAGATGTTGGGTAAAAAAGTCGTTATTTCAAACAGCGAATACGTGCAGAGAGCCAGAATTTGGCTACAAAATATGGCTCAGGCCTCGAAATTGGGATGTTTGGGATATTTTGAAAACTGCAGGGGACTTTGCGCAAATTGTGACTCACTGCCACTTTCAGTACTTGGCATATGTTGGGTATAAAAACTCGCAATATCAAAATATGAATACGTGCATAGAGCCAGACGTTGGCTCCAAAATATGACTCAGGCCTCGATATTGGGATGTTTGGGATATTTAGAAAACTGCAGGGAGGTTTGGGACAAATGAGACCAAACGCCGCTTTCAGCACTTGGCATATGTTGGGCATAAAAAATTCGCAATTTCAAACTGCGAATACGTGCAGAGAGTCTGAATTTGGCTCCAAAATATGGCTCAGGCCTCGAAATTGGGATATTTGGGATATTTCGAAAACTGCAGGGGGAGTTTGTACAAAATGTGACTCACTGCCGCTTTCAGGACTTGGCATATGTTGGGTATAAAAAGTCGTAATTTCAATCTGCGAATACGTGCTGAGAGCCAGAATTTGGCTACAAAATATGGCTCAGGCCTTGAAATTGAGATGTTTGGGATATATTGAAAACTGTAGGGGGGATTGGGACAGATGTGACCAAACGCCGCTTTTAGTACTTGGCATATGATGGGTATAAAAAGTCGTAATTTCAAACTGCGAATAAGTGCAAAGAACCAGAATTTGGCTCCAAAATATGCCTCAGGCCTCGAAATTGGGATATTTGGGATATTTTAAAAACTGCAGGGAGGTTTGGGACATTTGTGACCAAACGCCGCTTCAACGTACTTGGCATATGTTGGATATAAAAAGTCGTAATTTCAAACTGCGAGTACGTGCAGAGAGCCAAAATTTGGCTCCAAAATATGGCTCAGGCCTCGAAATTGGGATTTTTGGGATATTTCGAAAACTGCAGGGGAGTTTGTGCGAAATGTGACTAACTGCCGCATTCAGGACTTGGCTTATGTTGGGTATAAAATGTCGTAATTTCAAACAGCGAACACGTGCATAGAGCCAGAATTTGGCTCCAAAATATGGCTCAGGCCTCGAAATTAGGATGTTTGGGATATTTCGAAAACTGCAGGGGGGGTTTGTGACAAATGTCACCAAAAGCCGCTTTCAGTACTTAGCATATGTTGGGTATATAAAGCCATAATTTCAAACTGCGAATACGTGCAGAGAGCCAGAATTTGGCTCCAAAATATGGCTCAGGCCTGGAAATTGTGATGTTTGGGATATTTTGAAAACTGCAGGGGGGATTGAGACAAATGTGACCAAACGCATTGGCATATATTGGGTATAATCAAGTCGTAATTTCAAAATGCGAATACGTGCAGAGAGCCAGAATTTGGCTCCAAAATATGGCTCAGACCTCGAAATATGGATATTTGGGGTATTTTGAAAACTGCAGGGGTGTTTGTGCAAAATGTGACTCTTTGCTGCTTTGAGTACTTGGAAGATGTTGGGTATAAAAGTCGTAATTTCAAACTGCGAATACGTGCAGAGAGCCAGAATTTGGCTCCAAAATATGGCTCAGGCCTCGAAATTGGGATGTTTGGGATATTTTGAAAACTGCAGGGGAGTTTGTCGCAAATTGTGACTCACTGCCACTTTCAGTACTTGGCATATGTTGGGTATAAAAAGTCGTAATATCAAAATATGAATACGTGCAGAGAGCCAGACGTTGGCTCCAAATAATGACTCAGGCCTCGATATTGGGATGTTTGGGATATTTAGAAAATTGCAGGGAGGATTGGGACAAATGTGACCAAACGCCGCTTTCAGTACTTGGCATATGTTGGGTATAAAAAAGTCGCAATTTCAAACTGCGAATACGTGCAAAGAGCCAGATTTTGGCTCCAAAACATGGCGAAGGCCTCGAAATTGGGATATTTGGGATATTTTCAAAACTGCAGGGGAGTTTGTGCAAAATGTGACTCACTGCTGCTTTCAGTACTAGGCATATATTGGGTATAAAAAGTCGTAATTTCAAACTGCGAATATGTGCAGAGAGCCAGAATTTGGCTCCAAAATATGGCTCAGGCCTCGAAATTGGGATATTTGGGATATTTCGAAAACTGCAGGGGAGTTTGTGCAAAATGTGACTCACTGTCACTTTCAGGACTTGGCATATGTTGGGTATAAAAAGTCATAAATTCAATCAGCGAATACGTGCATAGAGCCAGAATTTGGCTCCAAAATATGGCTCAGGCCTCGAAATTAGCATGTTTGGGATATTTTGAAAACTGCAGGAAGCTTTGGGACAAATGTGACCAAACGCCGCTTTCAGTACTTGGCATAAGTTGGGTATAAAAAGTCGTAATTTCAAACTGCGAATATGTGCAGAGAGCCAGAATTTGGTTCCAAAATATGGCTCAGGCCTCGAAATTGGGATATTTGGGATATTTTGAAAACTGCAGGGGAGTTTGTGCAAAATGTGACTCACTGCTGCTTTCAGTACTTGGAAGATGTTGGGTAAAAAAGTCGTAATTTCAAACTGCGAATATGTGCAGAGAGCCAAAATATGGCTACAAAATATGGCTCAGGCCTCGAAATTGGGTTGTTTGGGATATTTTGAAAACTGCAGGGGAGTTTGCGCAAATTGTGACTCACTGCCACTTTCAGTACTTGGCATATGTTGGGTATAAAAACTCGCAATATCAAAATATGAATACGTGCAGAGAGCCAGACGTTGGCTCCAAAATATGACTCAGGCCTCGATATTGGGATGTTTGGGATATTTAGAAAACTGCAGGGAGGTTTGGGACAAATGTCCCAAACGCCGCTTTCAGCACTTGGCATATGTTGGGGATAAAAAATTCGCAATTTCAAACTGCGAATACGTGCAGAGAGCCAGAATTTGGCTACAAAATATGGCTCAGGCCTTGAAATTGAGATGTTTGGGATATATTGAAAACTGTAGGGGGGATTGGGACAGATGTGACCAAACGCCGCTTTTAATACTTGGCATATGATGGGTATAAAAAGTCGTAATTTCAAACTGCGAATATGTGCAGAGAGCCAGAATTTGGCTCCAAAATATGGCTCAGGCCACGAAATTGGGATATTTGGGATATTTTGAAAACTGCAGGGGAGTTTGTGCAAAATGTGACTCACTGCTGCTTTCAGTACTTGGCATATGTTGGGTATATAAAACCGTAATTTCAAACTGCGAATACGTGCAGAGAGCCAGAATTTGGCTCCAAAATATGGCTCAGGCCTCGAAATTAGCATGTTTGGGATATTTTGAAAACTGCAGGGAGCTTTAGGACAAATGTGACCAAACGCCGCTTTCAGTACTTGGCATAAGTTGGGTATAAAAAGTCATAATTTCAAACTGCGAATACGTGCAGAGAGCCAGAATTTGGCTACAAAATATGGCTCAGGCCTTGAAATTGAGATGTTTGGGATATATTGAAAACTGTAGGGGGGATTGGGACAGATGTGACCAAACGCCGCTTTTAGTACTTGGCATATGATGGGTATAAAAAGTCGTAATTTCAAACTGCGAATATGTGCAGAGAGCCAGAATTTTGCTCCAAAATATGGCTCAGGCCACGAAATTGGGATATTTGGGATATTTTGAAAACTGCAGGGGAGTTTGTGCAAAATTGACTCACTGCTGCTTTCAGTACTTGGAAGATGTTGGGTAAAAAATTCGTTATTTCAAACTGCGAATACGTGCAGAGAGCCAGAATTTGGCTACAAAATATGGCTCAGGCCTCGAAATTGGGATGTTTGGGATATTTTGAAAACTGCAGGGGACTTTGCGCAAATTGTGACTCACTGCCACTTTCAGTACTTGGCATATGTTGGGTATAAAAACTCGCAATATCAAAATATGAATACGTGCATAGAGCCAGACGTTGGCTCCAAAATATGACTCAGGCCTCGATATTGGGATGTTTGGGATATTTAGAAAACTGCAGGGAGGTTTGGGACAAATGTGACCAAACGCCGCTTTCAGCACTTGGCATATGTTGGGCATAAAAAATTCGCAATTTCAAACTGCGAATACGTGCAGAGAGTCTGAATTTGGCTCCAAAATATGGCTCAGGCCTCGAAATTGGGATATTTGGGATATTTCGAAAACTGCAGGGGGAGTTTGTACAAAATGTGACTCACTGCCGCTTTCAGGACTTGGCATATGTTGGGTATAAAAAGTCGTAATTTCAATCTGCGAATACGTGCAGAGAGCCAGAATTTGGCTCCAAAATATGCCTCAGGCCTCGAAATTGGGATATTTGGGATATTTTGAAAACTGCAGGGAGGTTTCGGACAAATGTGACCAAACGCCGCTTTCAGTACTTGGCATTTGTTGGGTATAAAAAGTCGTAATTTCAAACTGCGAATACGTGCTGAGAGCCAGAATTTGGCTACAAAATATGGCTCAGGCCTTGAAATTGAGATGTTTGGGATATATTGAAAACTGTAGGGGGGATTGGGACAGATGTGACCAAACGCCGCTTTTAGTACTTGGCATATGATGGGTATAAAAAGTCGTAATTTCAAACTGCGAATAAGTGCAAAGAACCAGAATTTGGCTCCAAAATATGCCTCAGGCCTCGAAATTGGGATATTTGGGATATTTTAAAAACTGCAGGGAGGTTTGGGACATTTGTGACCAAACGCCGCTTCAACGTACTTGGCATATGTTAGATATAAAAAGTCGTAATTTCAAACTGCGAGTACGTGCAGAGAGCCAAAATTTGGCTCCAAAATATGGCTCAGGCCTCGAAATTGGGATTTTTGGGATATTTTGAAAACTGCAGGGGAGTTTGCGCAAATTGTGACTCACTGCCACTTTCAGTACTTGGCATATGTTGGGTATAAAAAGTCGTAATATCAAAATATGAATACGTGCAGAGAGCCAGACGTTGGCTCCAAATAATGACTCAGGCCTCGATATTGGGATGTTTGGGATATTTAGAAAATTGCAGGGAGGATTGGGACAAATGTGACCAAACGCCGCTTTCAGTACTTGGCATATGTTGGGTATAAAAAAGTCGCAATTTCAAACTGCCAATACGTGCAAAGAGCCAGAATTTGGCTCCAAAACATGGCTAAGGCCTCGAAATTGGGATATTTGGGATATTTTCAAAACTGCAGGGGAGTTTGTGCAAAATGTGACTCACTGCTGCTTTCAGTACTATGCATATATTGGGTATAAAAAGTCGTAATTTCAAACTGCGAATATGTGCAGAGAGCCAGAATTTGGCTCCAAAATATGGCTCAGGCCTCGAAATTGGGATATTTGGGATATTTCGAAAACTGCAGGGGAGTTTGTGCAAAATGTGACTCACTGTCACTTTCAGGACTTGGCATATGTTGGGTATAAAAAGTCATAAATTCAATCAGCGAATACGTGCATAGAGCCAGAATTTGGCTCCAAAATATGGCTCAGGCCTCGAAATTGGGATGTTCGGGATATTTTGAAAACTTCAGGGAGGTTTGGGACAAATATGACCAAACGTCGCTTTCAGTACTTGGCATTTGTTGGGTATATAAAACCGTAATTTCAAACTGCGAATACGTGCAGAGAGCCAGAATTTGGCTCCAAAATATGGCTCAGGCCTCGAAATTAGCATGTTTGGGATATTTTGAAAACTGCAGGAAGCTTTGGGACAAATGTGACCAAACGCCGCTTTCAGTACTTGGCATAAGTTGGGTATAAAAAGTCGTAATTTCAAACTGCGAATATGTGCAGAGAGCCAGAATTTGGTTCCAAAATATGGCTCAGGCCTCGAAATTGGGATATTTTGAAAACTGCAGGGGAGTTTGTGCAAAATGTGACTCACTGCTGCTTTCAGTACTTGGAAGATGTTGGGTAAAAAAGTCGTAATTTCAAACTGCGAATATGTGCAGAGAGCCAGAATATGGCTACAAAATATGGCTCAGGCCTCGAAATTGTGATGTTTGGGATATTTTGAAAACTGCAGGGGAGTTTGCGCAAATTGTGACTCACTGCCACTTTCAGTACTTGGCATATGTTGGGTATAAAAACTCGCAATATCAAAATATGAATACGTGCAGAGAGCCTGACGTTGGCTCCAAAATATGACTCAGGCCTCGATATTGGGATGTTTGGGATATTTAGAAAACTGCAGGGAGGTTTGGAACAAATGTCCCAAACGCCGCTTTCAGCACTTGGCATATGTTGGGGATAAAAAATTCGCAATTTCAAACTGCGAATACGTGCAGAGAGCCAGAATTTGGCTACAAAATATGGCTCAGGCCTTGAAATTGAGATGTTTGGGATATATTGAAAACTGTAGGGGGGATTGGGACAGATGTGACCAAACGCCGCTTTTAGTACTTGGCATATGATGGGTATAAAAAGTCGTAATTTCAAACTGCGAATATGTGCAGAGAGCCAGAATTTGGCTCCTAAATATGGCTCAGGCCACGAAATTGGGATATATGGGATATTTTGAAAACTGCAGGGGAGTTTGTGCAAAATGTGACTCACTGCTGCTTTCAGTACTTGGAAGATGTTGGGTAAAAAAGTCGTTATTTCAAACTGCGAATACGTGCAGAGAGCCAGAATTTGGCTACAAAATATGGCTCAGGCCTCGAAATTGGGATGTTTGGGATATTTTGAAAACTGCAGGGGACTTTGCGCAAATTGTGACTCACTGCCACTTTCAGTACTTGGCATATGTTGGGTATAAAAACTCGCAATATCAAAATATGAATACGTGCATAGAGCCAGACGTTGTCTCCAAAATATGACTCAGGCCTAGATATTGGGATGTTTGGGATATTTAGAAAACTGCAGGGAGGTTTGGGACAAATGTGACCAAACGCCGCTTTCAGCACTTGGCATATGTTGGGCATAAAAAATTCGCAATTTCAAACTGCGAATACGTGCAGAGAGTCTGAATTTGGCTCCAAAATATGGCTCAGGCCTCGAAATTGGGATATTTGGGATATTTCGAAAACTGCAGGGGAGTTTGTACAAAATGTGACTCACTGCCGCTTTCAGGACTTGGCATATGTTGGGTATAAAAAGTCGTAATTTCAATCTGCGAATACGTGCAGAGAGCCAGAATTTGGCTCCAAAATATGCCTCAGGCCTCGAAATTGGGATATTTGGGATATTTTTTAAACTGCAGGGAGGTTTCGGACAAATGTGACCAAACGCCGCTTTCAGTACTTGGCATTTGTTGGGTATAAAAAGTCGTAATTTCAAACTGCGAATACGTGCTGAGAGCCAGAATTTGGCTACAAAATATGGCTCAGGCCTTGAAATTGAGATGTTTGGGATATATTGAAAACTGTAGGGGGGATTGGGACAGATGTGACCAAACGCCGCTTTTAGTACTTGGCATATGATGGGTATAAAAAGTCGTAATTTCAAACTGCGAATAAGTGCAAAGAACCAGAATTTGGCTCCAAAATATGCCTCAGGCCTCGAAATTGGGATATTTGGGATATTTTAAAAACTGCAGGGAGGTTTGGGACATTTGTGACCAAACGCCGCTTCAACGTACTTGGCATATGTTGGATATAAAAAGTCGTAATTTCAAACTGCGAGTACGTGCAGAGAGCCAAAATTTGGCTCCAAAATATGGTTCAGGCCTCGAAATTGGGATTTTTGGGATATTTCGAAAACTGCAGGGGAGTTTGTGCGAAATGTGACTAACTGCCGCATTCAGGACTTGGCTTATGTTGGGTATAAAATGTCGTAATTTCAAACAGCGAACACGTGCATAGAGCCAGAATTTGGCTCCAAAATATGGCTCAGGCCTCGAAATTAGGATGTTTGGGATATTTCGAAAACTGCAGGGGGGGTTTGTGACAAATGTCACCAAAAGCCGCTTTCAGTACTTAGCATATGTTGGGTATATAAAGCCATAATTTCAAACTGCGAATACGTGCAGAGAGCCAGAATTTGGCTCCAAAATATGGCTCAGGCCTCGAAATTGTGATGTTTGGGATATTTTGAAAACTGCAGGGGGGATTGAGACAAATGTGACCAAACGCATTGGCATATATTGGGTATAAAAAAGTCGTAATTTCAAAATGCGAATACGTGCAGAGAGCCAGAATTTGGCTCCAAAATATGGCTCAGACTTCGAAATATGGATATTTGGGGTATTTTGAAAACTGCAGGGGTGTTTGTGCAAAATGTGACTCTTTGCTGCTTTGAGTACTTGGAAGATGTTGGGTATAAAAGTCGTAATTTCAAACTGCGAATACGTGCAGAGAGCCAGAATTTGGCTCCAAAATATGGCTCAGGCCTCGAAATTGGGATGTTTGGGATATTTTGAAAACTGCAGGGGAGTTTGCGCAAATTGTGACTCACTGCCACTTTCAGTACTTGGCATATGTTGGGTATAATAAGTCGTAATATCAAAATATGAATACGTGCAGAGAGCCAGACGTTGGCTCCAAATAATGACTCAGGCCTCGATATTGGGATGTTTGGGATATTTAGAAAATTGCAGGGAGGATTGGGACAAATGTGACCAAACGCCGCTTTCAGTACTTGGCATATGTTGGGTATAAAAAAGTCGCAATTTCAAACTGCGAATACGTGCAAAGAGCCAGAATTTGGCTCCAAAACATGGCTAAGGCCTCGAAATTGGGATATTTGGGATATTTTCAAAACTGCAGGGGAGTTTGTGCAAAATGTGACTCACTGCTGCTTTCAGTACTAGGCATATATTGGGTATAAAAAGTCGTAATTTCAAACTGCGAATATGTGCAGAGAGCCAGAATTTGGCTCCAAAATATGGCTCAGGCCTCGAAATTGGGATATTTGGGATATTTCGAAAACTGCAGGGGAGTTTGTGCAAAATGTGACTCACTGTCACTTTCAGGACTAGGCATATGTTGGGTATAAAAAGTCATAAATTCAATCAGCGAATACGTGCATAGAGCCAGAATTTGGCTCCAAAATATGGCTCAGGCCTCGAAATTGGGATGTTCGGGATATTTTGAAAACTTCAGGGAGGTTTGGGACAAATATGACCAAACGTCGCTTTCAGTACTTGGCATTTGTTGGGTATATAAAACCGTAATTTCAAACTGCGAATACGTGCAGAGAGCCAGAATTTGGCTCCAAAATATGGCTCAGGCCTCGAAATTAGCATGTTTGGGATATTTTGAAAACTGCAGGAAGCTTTGGGACAAATGTGACCAAACGCCGCTTTCAGTACTTGGCATAAGTTGGGTATAAAAAGTCGTAATTTCAAACTGCGAATATGTGCAGAGAGCCAGAATTTGGTTCCAAAATATGGCTCAGGCCTCGAAATTGGGATATTTGGGATATTTTGAAAACTGCAGGGGAGTTTGTGCAAAATGTGACTCACTGCTGCTTTCAGTACTTGGAAGATGTTGGGTAAAAAATTCGTAATTTCAAACTGCGAATATGTGCAGAGAGCCAGAATATGGCTACAAAATATGGCTCAGGCCTCGAAATTGGGATGTTTGGGATATTTTGAAAACTGCAGGGGAGTTTGCGCAAATTGTGACTCACTGCCACTTTCAGTACTTGGCATATGTTGGGTATAAAAACTCGCAATATCAAAATATGAATACGTGCAGAGAGCCAGACGTTGGCTCCAAAATATGACTCAGGCCTCGATATTGGGATGTTTGGGATATTTAGAAAACTGCAGGGAGGTTTGGGACAAATGTCCCAAACGCCGCTTTCAGCACTTGGCATATGTTGGGTATAAAAAGTCGTAATTTCAATCTGCGAATACGTGCAGAGAGCCAGAATTTGGCTCCAAAATATGCCTCAGGCCTCGAAATTGGGATATTTGGGATATTTTAAAAACTGCAGGGAGGTTTCGGACAAATGTGACCAAACGCCGCTTTCAGTACTTAGCATATTATGAGTATAAAATTCGCAATTTCAAACTGCGAATAAGTGCAAAGAACCAGAATTTGGCTCCAAAATATGCCTCAGGCCTCGAAATTGGGATATTTGGGATATTTTAAAAACTGCAGGGAGGTTTGGGACATTTGTGACCAAACGCCGCTTCAACGTACTTTGCATATGTTGGATATAAAAAGTCGTAATTTCAAACTGCGAGTACGTGCAGAGAGCCAAAATTTGCCTCCAAAATATGGCTCAGGCCTCGAAATTGGGATTTTTGGGATATTTCGAAAACTGCAGGGGAGTTTGTGCGAAATGTGACTAACTGCCGCATTCAGGACTTGGCTTATGTTGGGTACAAAATGTCGTAATTTCAAACAGCGAACACGTGCATAGAGCCAGAATTTGGCTCCAAAATATGGCTCAGGCCTCGAAATTAGGATGTTTGGGATATTTCGAAAACTGCAGGGGGGGTTTGGGACAAATGTCACCAAACGCCGCTTTCATTACTTAGCATATGTTGGGTATATAAAGCCATAATTTCAAACTGCGAATACGTGCAGAGAGCCAGAATTTGGCTCCAAAATATGGCTCAGGCCTCGAAATTGGGATGTTTGGGATATTTTGAAAACTGCAGGGGGGATTGAGACAAATGTGACCAAACGCATTGCCATATATTGGGTATAAAAAAGTCGTAATTTCAAAATGCGAATACGTGCAGAGAGACAGAATTTGGCTCCAAAATATGGCTCAGACCTCGATATTGGGATATTTGGGGTATTATGAAAACTGCAGGGGTGTTTGTGCAAAATGTGACTCACTGCTGCTTTGAGTACTTGGAAGATTTTGGGTATAAAAGTCGTAATTTCAAACTGCGAATACGTGCAGAGAGCCAGAATTTGGCTCCAAAATATGGCTCAGGCCTCGAAATTGGGATGTTTGGGATATTTTGAAAACTGCAGGGGAGTTTGCGCAAATTGTGACTCACTGCCACTTTCAGTACTTGGCATATGTTGGGTATAATAAGTCGTAATATCAAAATATGAATACGTGCAGAGAGCCAGACGTTGGCTCCAAATAATGACTCAGGCCTCGATATTGGGATGTTTGGGATATTTTGAAAACTGCAGGGAGGTTTGGGACAAATATGACCAAACGTTGCTTTCAGTACTTGGCATATGTTGGGTATATAAAACCGTAATTTCAAACTGCGAATACGTGCAGAGAGTCAGAATTTGGCTCCAAAATATGGCTCAGGCCTCGAAATTAGCATGTTTGGGATATTTTGAAAACTGCAGGGAGCTTTGGGACAAATGTGACCAAACGCCGCTTTCAATACTTGGCATAAGTTGGGTATAAAAAGTCATAATTTCAAACTGCGAATATGTGCAGAGAGCCAGAATTTGGCTACAAAATATGGCTCAGGCCTTGAAATTGAGATGTTTGGGATATTTTGAAAACTGTAGGGGGGATTGGGACAGATGTGACCAAACGCCGCTTTTAGTACTTGGCATATGTTGGGTATAAAAAGTCTTAATTTCAAACTGCGAATATGTGCAGAGAGCCAGAATTTGGTTCCAAAATATGGCTCAGGCCTCGAAATTGGGATATTTGGGATATTTTGAAAACTGCAGGGGAGTTTGTGCAAAATGTGACTCACTGCTGCTTTCAGTACTTGGAAGATGTTGGGTAAAAAAGTCGTAATTTCAAACTGCGAATATGTGCAGAGAGCCAGAATATGGCTACAAAATATGGCTCAGGCCTCGAAATTGGGATGTTTGGGATATTTTGAAAACTGCAGGGGAGTTTGCGCAAATTGTGACTCACTGCCACTTTCAGTACTTGGCATATGTTGGGTATAAAAAGTCGCAATATCAAAATATGAATACGTGCAGAGAGCCAGACGTTGGCTCCAAAATATGACTCAGGCCTCGATATTGGGATGTTTGGGATATTTAGAAAACTGCAGGGAGGTTTGGGACAAATGTGACCAAACGCCGCTTTCAGTACTTGGAATATGTTGGGCATAAAAAATTCGCAATTTCAAACTGCGAATACGTGCAGAGAGCCTGAATTTGGCTCCAAAATATGGCTCAGGCCTCGAAATTTGGATATTTGGGCTATTTCGAAAAATGCAGGGGAGTTTGTGCAAAATGTGACTCACTGCCGCTTTCAGGACTTGGCATATGTTGGGTATAAAAAGTCGTAATTTGAATCTGCGAATACGTGCAGAGAGCCAGAATTTGGCTCCAAAATATGCCTCAGGCCTCGAAATTGGGATATTTGGGATATTTTGAAAACTGCAGGGAGGTTTCGGACAAATGTGACCAAACACCGCTTTCAGTACTTGGCATTTGTTGGGTATAAAAAGTCGTAATTTCAAACTGCGAATACGTGCTGAGAGCCAGAATTTGCCTCCAAAACATGGTTCAGGCCTCGAAATTGAGATGTTTAGGATATTTTGAAAACTGCAGGGGAGATTGGGACAAATGTGACCAAACGCCGCTTTCAGTACTTAGCATATTATGAGTATAAAATTCGCAATTTCAAACTGCGAATAAGTGCAAAGAACCAGAATTTGGCTCCAAAATATGCGTCAGGCCTCGAAATTGGGATATTTGGGATATTTTAAAAACTGCAGGGAGGTTTGGGACATTTGTGACCAAACGCCGCTTCAACGTACTTGGCATATGTTGGATATAAAAAGTCGTAATTTCAAACTGCGAGTACGTGCAGAGAGCCAAAATTTGGCTCCAAAATATGGCTCAGGCCTCGAAATTGGGATTTTTGGGATACTTCGAAAACTGCAGGGGAGTTTGTGCGATATGTGACTAACTGCCGCATTCAGGACTTTGCTTATGTTGGGTATAAAATGTCGTAATTTCAAACAGCGAACACGTGCATAGAGCCAGAATTTGGCTCCAAAATATGGCTCAGGCCTCGAAATTAGGATGTTTGGGATATTTCGAAAACTGCAGGGGGGGTTTGGGACAAATTTCACCAAACGCCGCTTTCAGTACTTAGCATATGTTGGGTATAAAAAAGTCGTAATTTCAAAATGCGAATACGTGCAGAGAGCCAGAATTTGGCTCCAAAATATGGCTCAGCCCTCGAAATTGGGATATTTGGGGTATTTTGAAAACTGCAGGGGTGTTTGTTCAAAATGTGACTCACTGCTGCTTTGAGTACTTGGAAGATGTTGGGTATAAAAGTCGTAATTTCAAACTGCGAATACGTGCAGAGAGCCAGAATTTGGCTCCAAAACAGGGCTCATGCCTCGAAATTGGGATGTTTGGGATATTTTGAAAACTGCAGGGGAGTTTGCGCAAATTGTGACTCACTGCCACTTTCAGTACTTGGCATATGTTGGGTATAATAAGTCGTAATATCAAAATATGAATACGTGCAGAGAGCCAGACGTTGGCTCCAAATAATGACTCAGGCCTCGATATTGGGATGTTTGGGATATTTAGAAAATTGCAGGGAGGATTGGGACAAATGTGACCAAACGCCGCTTTCAGTACTTGGCATATGTTGGGTATAAAAAAGTCGCAATTTCAAACTGCGAATACGTGCAAAGAGCCAGAATTTGGCTCCAAAACATGGCTAAGGCCTCGAAATTGGGATATTTGGGATATTTCGAAAACTGCAGGGGAGTTTGTGCAAAATGTGACTCACTGTCACTTTCAGGACTTGGCATATGTTGGGTATAAAAAGTCATAAATTCAATCAGCGAATACGTGCATAGAGCCAGAATTTGGCTCCAAAATATGGCTCAGGCCTCGAAATTGGGATGTTCGGGATATTTTGAAAACTGCAGGGAGGTTTGGGACAAATATGACCAAACGTTGCTTTCAGTACTTGGCATATGTTGGGTATATAAAACCGTAATTTCAAACTGCGAATACGTGCAGAGAGTCAGAATTTGGCTCCAAAATATGGCTCAGGCCTCGAAATTAGCATGTTTGGGATATTTTGAAAACTGCAGGGAGCTTTGGGACAAATGTGACCAAACGCCGCTTTCAATACTTGGCATAAGTTGGGTATAAAAAGTCATAATTTCAAACTGCGAATATGTGCAGAGAGCCAGAATTTGGCTACAAAATATGGCTCAGGCCTTGAAATTGAGATGTTTGGGATATTTTGAAAACTGTAGGGGGGATTGGGACAGATGTGACCAAACGCCGCTTTTAGTACTTGGCATATGTTGGGTATAAAAAGTCTTAATTTCAAACTGCGAATATGTGCAGAGAGCCAGAATTTGGTTCCAAAATATGGCTCAGGCCTCGAAATTGGGATATTTGGGATATTTTGAAAACTGCAGGGGAGTTTGTGCAAAATGTGACTCACTGCTGCTTTCAGTACTTGGAAGATGTTGGGTAAAAAAGTCGTAATTTCAAACTGCGAATATGTGCAGAGAGCCAGAATATGGCTAGAAAATATGGCTCAGGCCTCGAAATTGGGATGTTTGGGATATTTTGAAAACTGCAGGGGAGTTTGCGCAAATTGTGACTCACTGCCACTTTCAGTACTTGGCATATGTTGGGTATAAAAAGTCGCAATATCAAAATATGAATACGTGCAGAGAGCCAGACGTTGGCTCCAAAATATGACTCAGGCCTCGATATTGGGATGTTTGGGATATTTAGAAAACTGCAGGGAGGTTTGGGACAAATGTGACCAAACGCCGCTTTCAGTACTTGGAATATGTTGGGCATAAAAAATTCGCAATTTCAAACTGCGAATACGTGCAGAGAGCCTGAATTTGGCTCCAAAATATGGCTCAGGCCTCGAAATTGGGATATTTGGGATATTTTGAAAAATGCAGGGGAGTTTGTGCAAAATGTGACTCACTGCCGCTTTCAGGACTTGGCATATGTTGGGTATAAAAAGTCGTAATTTGAATCTGCGAATACGTGCAGAGAGCCAGAATTTGGCTCCAAAATATGCCTCAGGCCTCGATATTGGGATGTTTGGGATATTTAGAAAATTGCAGGGAGGATTGGGACAAATGTGACCAAACGCCGCTTTCAGTACTTGGCATATGTTGGGTATAAAAAAGTCGCAATTTCAAACTGCGAATACGTGCAAAGAGCCAGAATTTGGCTCCAAAACATGGCTAAGGCCTCGAAATTGGGATATTTGGTATATTTCGAAAACTGCAGGGGAGTTTGTGCAAAATGTGACTCACTGTCACTTTCATGACATGGCATATGTTGGGTATAAAAAGTCATAAATTCAATCAGCGAATACGTGCATAGACCCAGAATTTGGCTCCAAAATATGGCTCAGGCCTCGAAATTGGGATGTTCGGGATATTTTGAAAACTGCAGGGAGGTTTGGGACAAATATGACCAAACGTTGCTTTCAGTACTTGGCATATGTTGGGTATATAAAACCGTAATTTCAAACTGCGAATACGTGCAGAGAGCCAGAATTTGGCTCCAAAATATGGCTCAGGCCTCGAAATTAGCATGTTTGGGATATTTTGAAAACTGCAGGGAGCTTTGGGACAAATGTGACCAAACGCCGCTTTCAGTACTTGGCATAAGTTGGGTATAAAAAGTCATAATTTCAAACGGCGAATATGTGCAGAGAGCCAGAATTTGGCTACAAAATATGACTCAGGCCTTGAAATTGAGATGTTTGGGATATTTTGAAAACTGTAGGGGGGATTGGGACAGATGTGACCAAACGCCGCTTTTAGTACTTGGCATATGTTGGGTATAAAAAGTCTTAATTTCAAACTGCGAATATGTGCAGAGAGCCAGAATTTGGTTCCAAAATATGGCTCAGGCCTCGAAATTGGGATATTTGGGATATTTTGTAAACTGCAGGGGAGTTTGTGCAAAATGTGACTCACTGCTGCTTTCAGTACTTGGAAGATGTTGGGTAAAAAAGTCGTAATTTCAAACTGCGAATATGTGCAGAGAGCCAGAATATGGCTACAAAATATGGCTCAGGCCTCGAAATTGGGATGTTTGGGATATTTTGAAAACTGCAGGGGAGTTTGCGCAAATTGTGACTCACTGCCACTTTCAGTACTTGGCATATGTTGGGTATAAAAAGTCGCAATATCAAAATATGAATACGTGCAGAGAGCCAGACGTTGGCTCCAAAATATGACTCAGGCCTCGATATTGGGATGTTTGGGATATTTAGAAATCTGCAGGGAGGTTTGGGACAAATGTGACCAAACGCCGCTTTCAGTACTTGGAATATGTTGGGCATAAAAAATTCGCAATTTCAAACTGCGAATACGTGCAGAGAGCCTGAATTTGGCTCCAAAATATGGCTCAGGCCTCGAAATTGGGATATTTGGGATATTTCGAAAAATGCAGGGGAGTTTGTGCAAAATGTGACTCACTGCCGCTTTCAGGACTTGGCATATGTTGGGTATAAAAAGTCATAATTTGAATCTGCGAATACGTGCAGAGAGCCAGAATTTGGCTCCAAAATATGCCTCAGGCCTCGAAATTGGGATATTTGGGATATTTTGAAAACTGCAGGGAGGTTTCGGACAAATGTGACCAAACACCGCTTTCAGTACTTGGCATTTGTTGGGTATAAAAAGTCGTAATTTCAAACTGCGAATACGTGCTGAGAGCCAGAATTTGCCTCCAAAACATGGTTCAGGCCTCGAAATTGAGATGTTTAGGATATTTTGAAAACTGCAGGGGAGATTGGGACAAATGTGACCAAACGCCGCTTTCAGTACTTAGCATATTATGAGTATAAAATTCGCAATTTCAAACTGCGAATAAGTGCAAAGAACCAGAATTTGGCTCCAAAATATGCCTCAGGCCTCGAAATTGGGATATTTGGGATATTTTAAAAACTGCAGGGAGGTTTGGGACATTTGTGACCAAACGCCGCTTCAACGTACTTGGCATATGTTGGATATAAAAAGTCGTAATTTCAAACTGCGAGTACGTGCAGAGAGCCAAAATTTGGCTCCAAAATATGGCTCAGGCCTCGAAATTGGGATTTTGGGGATACTTCGAAAACTGCAGGGGAGTTTGTGCGATATGTGACTAACTGCCGCATTCAGGACTTTGCTTATGTTGGGTATAAAATGTCGTAATTTCAAACAGCGAACACGTGCATAGAGCCAGAATTTGGCTCCAAAATATGGCTCAGGCCTCGAAATTAGGATGTTTGGGATATTTCGAAAACTGCAGGGGGGGTTTGGGACAAATTTCACCAAACGCCGCTTTCAGTACTTAGCATATGTTGGGTATAAAAAAGTCGTAATTTCAAAATGCGAATACGTGCAGAGAGCCAGAATTTGGCTCCAAAATATGGCTCAGCCCTCGAAATTGGGATATTTGGGGTATTTTGAAAACTGCAGGGGTGTTTGTTCAAAATGTGACTCACTGCTGCTTTGAGTACTTGGAAGATGTTGGGTATAAAAGTCGTAATTTCAAACTGCGAATACGTGCAGAGAGCCAGAATTTGGCTCCAAAACAGGGCTCATGCCTCGAAATTGGGATGTTTGGGATATTTTGAAAACTGCAGGGGAGTTTGCGCAAATTTTGACTCACTGCCACTTTCTGTACTTGGCATATGTTGGGTATAAAAAGTCGTAATATCAAAATATGAATACGTGCAGAGAGCCAGACGTTGGCTCCAAATAATGACTCAGGCCTCGATATTGGGATGTTTGGGATATTTAGAAAATTGCAGGGAGGATTGGGACAAATGTGACCAAACGCCGCTTTCAGTACTTGGCATATGTTGGGTATAAAAAAGTCGCAATTTCAAACTGCGAATATGTGCAAAGAGCCAGAATTTGGCTCCAAAACATGGCTAAGGCCTCGAAATTGGGTTATTTGGGATATTTTCAAAACTGCAGAGGAGTTTGTGCAAAATGTGACTCACTGCTGCTTTCAGTACTAGGCATATATTGGGTATAAAAAGTCGTAATTTCAAACTGCGAATATGTGCAGAGAGCGAGAATTTGGCTCTAAAATATGGCTCAGGCCTCGAAATTGGGATATTTGGGATATTTCGAAAACTGCAGGGGAGTTTGTGATAAATGTGACTCACTGTCACTTTTAGGACTTGGCATATGTTGGGTATAAAAAGTCATAAATTCAATCAGCGAATACGTGCATAGAGCCAGAATTTGGCTCCAAAATATGGCTCAGGCCTCGAAATTGGGATGTTCGGGATATTTTGAAAACTGCAGGGAGGTTTGGGACAAATATGACCAAACGTCGCTTTCAGTACTTGGCATATGTTGGGTATATAAAACCGTAATTTCAAACTGCGAATACGTGCAGAGAGCCAGAATTTGGCTCCAAAATATGGCTCAGGCCTCGAAATTAGCATGTTTGGGATATTTTGAAAACTGCAGGGAGCTTTGGGACAAATGTGACCAAACGCCGCTTTCAGTACTTGGCATAAGTTGGGTATAAAAAGTCGTAATTTCAAACTGCGAATACGTGCAGAGAGCCAGAATTTGGCTACAAAATATGGCTCAGGCCTTGAAATTGAGATGTTTGGAATATATTGAAAACTGTAGGGGGGAATGGGACAGATGTGACCAAACGCCGCTTTTAGTACTTGGCATATGTTGGGTATAAAAAGTCGTAATTTCAAACTGCGAATATGTGCAGAGAGCCAGAATTTGGCTCCAAAATATGGCTCAGGCCTCGAAATTGGGATATTTGGGATATTTTGAAAACTGCAGGGGAGTTTGTGCAAAATGTGACTCACTGCTGCTTTCAGTACTTGGAAGATGTTGGGTAAAAAAGTCGTAATTTCAAACTGCGAATACGTGCAGAGAGCCAGAATTTGGCTACAAAATATGGCTCAGGCCTCGAAATTGGGATGTTTGGGATATTTTGAAAACTGCAGGGGAGTTTGCGCAAATTGTGACTCACTGCCACTTTCAGTACTTGGCATATGTTGGGTATAAAAAGTCGCAATATCAAAATATGAATACGTTGGCTCCAAAATATGACTCAGTCCTCGATATTGGGATGTTTGGGATATTTTGAAAACTGCAGGGAGGTTTTGGACAAATGTGACCAAACGTCTCTTTCAGTACTTGGCATATGTTAGGTATAAAAAAGTCGTAATTTCAATCTGCGAATACGTGCAGAGAGACAGAATTTGGCTTCAAAATATGGCTCAGGCCTCGAAATTGGGATATTTGGGATATTTTGTAAACTGAAGGGAGGTTTTGGACAAATGTGACCAAACGCCGCTTTCAGTACATCGCATATGTTGGGTGTAAATATCGTAATATCAAACTTCGAATACTTGCAGAGAGCCAAAATTTGGCTCCAAAATATGGTTCAGGCGTCGAAATTGGGATATTTGGGATATTTCGAAAACTGCAGGGGAGTTTGTGCAAAATGTGACTCACTGCCGCTTTCAGAACTTGTCAAATGTTTGGTTTAAAAATTCGTAATTTCAAAGTGCGAATACGTGCAGAGAGCCAGAATTTGGCTCCAAAATATGGCTCAGGCCTCGAAATTGGGATGTTTGGGATATTTTGAAAACTGCAGGGGGGTTTGGGACAAATGTGACCAAACAACTTTTTCTGTACTTGGCATATGTTGGGTATAAAAAGTCGTAATTTCAAACAGCGAATACGTACTGAGAGCCAGAATTTGGCTACAAAATATGGCTCAGGCCTCGAAATTGGGATGTTTGGGATATTTTGAAAACTGCAAGGGAGTTTAGCAAAATGTGAAACACTGCCGCTTTCAGTACTTGGCATATGTTGGGTATAAAAAGTCGTAACTTCAAACTGCGAATACGGGCAGAGAGCCAAAATTTGGTTCCAAAATATGGCTCAGGCCTCGAAATTGGGATGTTTGGAATATTTCGAAAACTGCAGGGGAGTTTGTGCAAAATGTGACTCACTGCCGCTTTCAGGACTTGGCATATGTTGGGTATAAAAAGTCGTAAATTCAATCTGCGAATACGTGCATAGAGCCAGAATTTGGCTGCAAAATATGGCTCAGGCCTCGAAATTGGGAGGTTTAGGATATTTTGAAAACTGCAGGGAGGTTTGGGACAAATATGACCAAACGCCGCTTTCAGTACTTGGCCAACCTGTTCTCGCAAATTCGTAAAGTCAATATTGACTTATTAACTACGTGCATAGGTGATATACTAAACATAATAGATACCCTTAAAAAGATTCATAGAAAACACCGACCTTACCTAACCTTGTTAGTATCTTAAGATAAGCATCTTATTGCTTCGTAATTACAATTATTACTTAACCTATACCTTTTATAGGTTAGGTAATAATTGTAATTACGAAGCAATAAGATGTTTATCTTAAGATACTAACAAGGTTAGGTAAGGTCGGTGTTTTCTATGAATCTTTTTAAGGGTATCTATTATGTTAAGTATGTCACATATGCACATATTTAATAAGTCAATATTGACTTATTAAATTTGCGAGAACGGGTTGACTTGGCATATGTTGGGTATATAAAGCCATAATTTCAAACTGCGAATACGTGCAGAGAGCCAGAATTTGGCTCCAAAATATGGCTCAGGCCTCG